>NC_137868.1:40600709-40873209 GCF_963924005.1 Protomyctophum bolini | reverse complement strand
AGTGAATTAAAAGTATTCTAACCCAAATAATTAAAGCAATGGACAAAATGTCCAAAGAAAACTGATTCCCAGCTTCCCCCTCTACTGCCCTCTGCTGTTCTAATCTAAATAAAGCAGAAACTGCCCAAAAAAAAGAAAAGTAAAACACCCAGTAAAACATTATACTGCACAGGCATAAAATGGAACCCGAGCCTGGCCTGTAACTGAAACTAACTGATAATAAATAATAATAATAATATTAATAATTCTATTTATTTCCTGTAACAATGTCTCATTTTAAAAATCAACACTTTCATAGATTAGATTGATTTATGATAGATTTGTGTTTGTACGTAGCCAGCAGGGTATAATATATAGTGAATGTGAATGGTGTGTCAGTTCTGCTTGACTCTGTTGGGGTTTATTTTGCTCAATATGCCTTCCATATAAAGGTAGATTATCACCTGGGCATTCCACGTACTGATAGATGATAGATGGATAGATTCTTGCGACCCAAACCAAGCAATTTAAAGCAATTTAATTATGTCATGCTTTCAAAAACATCCAAAATAGCCAATTTAGAAGATGAACAGATGAACCTACACAAATGGATGGAAACATTTGTGGTGGTTTTACAAAGATATTTGCGATTATCTCACATAATTGCAATCAGGAGATACGCACATGTCCCTGCTTCTCATGACTGTCTTTGGTTAATTGAAAATGCATGACCCTTATAGAAACAAGTCTTAGTGCTTTTTCTGGTTTTAGCCTCTCAGCAGATTTTGTATTGACCTGTACTTTCCTTGAACTGTACCCCCATTCTACAAACTGTTAATACAATTTGCAATCAATCAATCAATCAATGATCAATGTCATAATTAATTTGTTTCCCTTCATGGGGTTGCAGACTTCTACTTCACACTGAAATATCTAGCTGTAGCGGGTTAGGGCAGATTCACACTATGGGTCCCGGATCGGTACCGATTGAAGTGTACTCGGGATACGGATCGCTGCAACGGGAAAGCCATCCGTACGAAAAGGCCAATGCGAATCATGGCCAGCGGGGGACCAGGCAATCGTATTCGGGAACAGTTCGATTCTATCGGACTCGGTGTGAGGCTGCCCCCTAAGTTCACTAACCCGAGCATTCCGCGTCAAACAGGTCCCGATCCCGAGTCTTGGTCTTCAGAATCTCCCAGAGGCTCCACCAGCCAGGCCCCTCCCACAGAGACACCGGCAGCCAACCAGGACACGGCAGGGGGTCGGGAGGAAGAGGCAGCCAGCGAGGGGAGTGACACGCCTCTGGTCCAATCGGATGAGGAGGACATTCAGGCAGACTCGTCTCTGGTGGCTCTGCCGGAGGTCTGTCCAGCGAGGTGCTCTGATGACAGTGACTCTGGGGAGACGCCCTCTGGTTAGGACACACACATCCACTAGTTAGTAGTGGTGGTTAGTGGGTATAGGCCTGTGGTTGTGGTTCACCCTCCAAAACGCAATATGAAAGAGGACCTGCTCACTCTGGCTCTTAACTGGTTCAGCGCCGCCCCCGAGAGAACGAGATTCATTTACCGTTGCAATCGATGACATCCAGAGATTTGTTTTATTCCCCATAATCCGGGAAAAAAATTATTGGCATGTTTTAGCATTTTATGCTCGCGTCCACCTAAAAAATGGCCCAAATACTCACGTGCACGCTCGTGCACGCACGCACGCACGTGGTCTTTATGTGCATTATGGCTCATAATCTGTTCAAAATGCGATATTCGGGGCTTGATTAGAGCTTAATTTGACTGGGATGTTCCAAAAACTAATATTTTCCCCAATCCGATCACCTCCTCTCCTGTGAAAAAGCTAGCAGACTAGTGTTTGAAACCGAAACTGATTGTCGGTCATTTTAGGAGTTTCTTTTTCAAAAACGTCTGGCACTGGTGAGCTAGCGGCCACTACAGCACAGGCTGCGCTGATCCAGTTAATTGCAATTAAAACAACTAAATCAACTTTGACTAGCCGTGATACAAGGTGCTGAATTTGATGGTATTCTGTAGTTTGTGTTAGTGTTGCCTGACGGCTTGTAGCTAACTCTGGTGCAAGGTTTTTCTTAAATCACAATACACGTAATTCTGTACACATCCACCTTCACTGTCCAGCCGTCTTCTCTAAATAGGTTTTTTTATGCTGGTACTCTTATCTAGAAAAGCACAAGGGACATTACATCATGTCAATGAAGGATACAGTGTTTCTCTTTCCATACTGTACCTGCGGGTTGTCTTCCAGGCTGAAACATTGTATCTCTCCTTAAATAGTTTTAATTGCAATAAGACACGTTGTGAATCTGTTCTCTTAATTCTTTGTTGACCGACTGCAGTCTGCAGTGGTTTTTCAGGACTGCAAATCATTCGCATGTTTATTCAAACAAATTCAGCAAATGGTAACGGGTAGAATTCCACCTCCAGGGCGTACTCCACATGTATCGCAGTATATATCACCAGGGACGTGCAGAGAGTGTTCGAGAAGGCACTTTTGCCCACAAAAATAACAGATCTACAAGCTCACAACGAGAGCTTGTAGATCAGCTATTTTCGGGGTGCAACCCAGCACTCTTTAGCTAGTGGAGATGTGGTGTAACGACATGGATTTCTAAACAACATTGCTTCATTGCGAAATGCTTCAGTTCAAGTTCAGGAGACTGAATGCTGCCCTGGCATGGAAAGGAGGGGCATGTGCATTTCTTTCACCATAGTAAATGCTGCATTCGTGGTCTGGAAAGGGCCCCGGAGCCCCCTTTTGATGTCTATGTGTGCATGTCCCTGTATATCATAAATAATCATAGTACGTAGTAGAATGCAGCCCTTCCTCTTCCAGGTAGGCTACTACTCCAGGCCCATGAGGACATGCAACAACAACAAAAATATATTCTTGGATTAATCTTAATATTTTCTTAATTTACACTGCAGCCACAACGGACAAAAGTGCTTTTCAACTCTCATCGTGGCGACCCAGGCCACTGCTAGCTTCATAATCGGCTTCATAATCTGCCAGAGAGAAATGTACAGAGCCATATGGAAGGCCATTCAGCACAGAGGATCCTGTCGTGTGCCAATTTATACAAAACAAGTGACTAAACTGATACATTTACAAATCACTAAACTACTATATTTACAAATCAAACTGCGACAACTGCAGACAAAGGCGGCAAGGGCAGAAAAAATACGGTCCCCTCATCCTGCCCAAATGTGTGACCCAAGAGGGCAGCATCGCTCCAAGGGGGGACTCTGTCCCTCCAAAAAGGCATGCGAGAAAGTGACTATAACGCCACTGCGGAATTCGAGGCGGACTGTGATAATGAGAACCCAGTTCAACACGTCCAGCATGAGATCAAAACAGACATCCTCCAAAACCAGGAATGGATTGTCATAGTCGCGATGTCGCGACGGGAGGTCTATATACCCCGTACAGAATCTGGGGACCTGGGAAAAGTGGTGACAACGGAAGTCCACAATGCTTGATCCATCGTCGCATGATTCCGATGTGATGAAAATCTACAAACGTATTCCGTAAATGAGTGGTTATCAAACATTTTCATGTCGGGGACTCCCAAAATTATATGTATTTGGCTGTGTGGACTCCCATCTCAAAAATTGTTTGCGCCATGGACCTCCAGAAGCAAAGAGCTGAGTAAAAGAAAATTAATTTGTTCACACAAATGTTCATGTTTCACACGTTTTCATGATTTAAAAAAATATGTAGCGGATCAAAAGTCACACGAGGTGACGCGCTGTGAGCTTGTACTGTATATCTGCTATTTTTGAATAGCCAAAGTATAAAATTATTACAAATTATTGTGACGGTATGTTAACTCAACACTTTGAGAACCACCGATTTCAAGATCTAGGAACTATTGAGTGACCAGTCATTGGTCCGACAACGACAACCTACCTCAAACTCTAACCGCAAGCACGGAGCAGCGCATGTTCGGCAACCGTAACGCATGTTCGCCAACCTTAATCCGGTCGCCGACCTTAATCCGGTCGCCGACCTTAACGCATGTTCGCCAACCTTAATCCGGTCGCCGACCTTAATCCGGTCGCCGACCTTAACGCATGTTCGTCAACCTTAATCCGGTCGTTTTCCGCATGTCGGACCAATGACTGGTCGGAAAAGCGTACGGACCCCGTGCGCTATTATCTTCGTTGATTTTGCTCAATTTGCTTAATCCTAAATCCACACTTTCAGGTCCCAGTTTGAAACCAAATGGGTCGCATCGCGACGCATTTGCATTCCGCAAAAGATTGAGTATTCAACTGCATAACGTATTCATATGCCAGTCATGCTTGGTCGTTTAGTTGCAGTCACAGGCCACTGAGGCCAGGCTCTAGTGTATTTTTGGAGCTTCAGGATATTCTAGTGCCGTCCCCGTTTTTGCATGGTTCCTACCTATGTCTACATGAATTAATTGCTACAATACAATCCTATAGTGTCCATGTTCTGGGGTGAACATTCGGCGAAAATAGCAGATCTACAGCCTTGAATGGAGAAGTGTATAGGGTGTGGATTACAGACATACAGAGACATGGTGCATTTATAGATGGATAGAACTTAAGATGTATAATACTACTGTAAACGTTTTGTCTTAATTTAGTTTTCGTCTTCACATTTGTTTACAGTTTGTCCACAGTTATTAAAACATTACCAAACTTAAGTGAATGATTAAATCAATCGATGTTGTCCAAACATTAAAAAGCTTTAAAATGCATACACAGGGAGTCAAAGGAGAGACTTTTGTCTGTAGGGATACATTTTGTCTTGCTCAGGGACACATCCACACATAGTCAGGAGGCCTGCTTAAAGGGTCAGGACACCCAAAATCTCCTTTTCTTAGATTTTAGAAGTATAAATGTGTCACTTAGCAGATCAGACATTTCTATTTGGATCAATGGGCTGTCAATGGAGCGTATTGCAACTCTAGATTCATCCCATTATAAAATAATCTAGTGTTGCAAATTGTGGCCCAATAGGCTCCTGACCTACAGGCCCCATGGCTGGTTGAGCTCTGCGCAGCACACAAACGGCTAAATAAAAAAACAATGCAGTGCATACGTAGATGTGGTTTATTCTTTTATTATTACCTTTTTGGGAGTTTACCGGCTCCTTTTGGACAAAACATTTTCTTTTCTTAAAAACCTTTCTTTATTTCCTGGTCCGTTCTACTTTCTTCATGACAACATAATGTACCACATATATACAGCATTATACATAACAAAAACTGGCGGTCTGTCTTTTAAAATGGTTTGGAAAAAAAAGTGGAAACAGCCGATGCGTCGCGAGCTTGTAGATCGGCTATTTCCGCTATTTGTCGTACGACTAAGTAATTAGGGCTTAATTGGTTCAAGCCGAGGACGTCCACGTTGTCCAATCATCCAATCTCGCATTACTTTTCAGCACGTATGAACATCATGATATATTCAACTATCAGAAGCACGCCAGGTTTAAGCAATAATGTGATATTAGTCAAAGAGGGCTCCTGTAGCCCCTTTCGGAACCCTCAGTTACCTTAACCAGGTAACCGAGGGTCCCGGAAGGGGCCAAAGGCTCCTGGTGAAGTCGCTTCTTCTAGCTTTAACGCAAAATGTTAGCAGGAAGAAGTCACTTTCAACAGGAAGACAAACAAATATGGAAGATTTGTACAATGAATAAGCATATAAACATTAGTAGTTAAACTTTTCTGTTCTGTTGAAATGTGTGGTTTCTTTTTTAGTCTTTTGCTAAATCTTTATTCTTACTATTGAGACATTAGGGGTTGTCCCAGTTAATTGCTTAGCCTTGCTGAATGATGTATTTCTTGAAAACCTAAAAGCGCATCATCTCATAAGCTCTAGATTTATCCTGTTAAAATTGAGTTTCCTTTTCCTTATAGGTGCCAGAAATCTACCAGTGCATAACGTTTGACAGCCAGCACTAGCTATTGTGACATATCATCATATAGATATCACAAAATGTGAGATCATACATATGAAAAGGTTAGTCTCTCTGTATGATTGCATGTCGGTAGCACAAGTTTAAAGATTTGTCTATTACAGTGTATCAAGTATCAACTAATCGATAGTACAGTGGTTCCCAAAGTGGAGTCCGGGGACCCCCAGGGGTCCTTGAGGGAGTTCCAGGGGGTCCCCAGCTAAATGATAGTTTGGAACCAAATGGATCCTTATGGGTCTGTAACTCTGAGTGCACAAATGGAACCAAATGGACCCGTTGTACACTTTCAGTTAAATTAACATCGATTTTATAAATAGAGGATAGAAGGATAGATAGAAATTATAGGGATAAAAATGCCATTAAATGGGGGTCTGTAGACTAATATGCATGTCAAGCTGATGACATTGAAATTGAAATTAAACCGGTTGAGAATCGCTGCTAGTCGTAAAAATCTTCTCTTATGGGGGTCCCTGGCATATCTTTTCAAATGGGGGTCCGCGGGCTAATTGTTGTCAATTTGGGGGTCCTTGACATGAAAAAGTTTGGGAACCACTGCTTTAGTGGAATTGATTTGAGGACAGCCATAGCAGCATTGTCTATATGCCATTAATCACAGACTGCTGTAAGAACGCAATTTCCCCATAGTATTATTAATACATTCAATAACGTTTCTTCTTATCTATACGTGTTACGAAACACACTCCCCCTGCATTGAAAATGACCCTTATTATTCAATATGGTGCCGCTCATTAGCCTGGCAGCACAATGTCACAACAGCGCACTACCAACAAACAACCATTTAATATGCATATAGCTTGGTGTGTACCACTGTATAATCATCAACCACCAACCCTAACATCCTTATTCCAGGGGTAATCTACAGTGCGGGTTTGTAGATTGGCACTTTCCCCAATAGGCCTATCTCGCAGCCCTTCCCCTCCCCCTTTCCAGAACTAGTGGTGTTGACGTGACGTCACTCCATAGACATTACATGTTAAAAGACCTACATTCAGAAGCCATTAAAGGTAAACTTTATTCTATTCGTTTTAGCGGTCTTGACATCTTGTTTTCTTCATAATAATATTGGTCTGTGAGATAGGCCTATCCCCGCTATATGATTGACTGACTGAACATTTTATTTCACGATATGCAGAATGGGTACATTTCCAACGAAAGCACAAGTCAATACAAAAAACGGTACTTTGTTTGACGATCCATGATTAAGCGTTACACTTATTTACAACAGGGTCCACCCTTTCAATTCACCAGAACATTTAGAGACTTCCCACTGATGTCGATTCAAGAATATAAAACTAGTTTTAGGATTATTATGACCAAGCCCCGCCCCCTTATATCTGGTGAAGGGTACGGTATGCTAATGTTGCCGTCCCTGTTTTGGGCATGTCGTCATTAATAGGCAGACAATTGGACACATTCTCAAAGATTTCCAAATGCGTTTTCAAAAATAACTTGACTACTCTTGACACTGTTCCTAAATAGTTTCTCTCCCCGTGCGTTGAAGTGGTGGTTAACAAGTGATGTTGGCTGGTGTAGTGTAGTAGTAGTAGGCCTGTTGGAATGAAAACCTGAATACACGCGGCTCCCCCATGACATGTGGGGTTAGAGTGACCGTCAGAGAAAAAAGGGGTTCGATTCCTGCAACAACTCCTGTGGAGTCTGCTGGTGTGTGTCAACAACATCCCGGTAATACTGTAGTAAAACTGTACATAATTCGAGGACTTGTGATTGATTATTTTACATTTATTCCACGTTTTATCTAGAGGTGCTCTGATCGATCGGCCACCAATCGGTGATCAGCAATTTACCCGATCTGGAGAGACCGATCTTTTATACCATTTTGAGTGTTATAAAAGTCAATCAGATATATCAGTATATAGTATATCAGTCGTTTTGCATCATTGTGACAGGCCTAAACATTCTCCCTTACCTCCCCCCCCACACACACACACACACACACACACACACACACACACACACACACACAGGAACAGTTTTGATGTGGGTTTTGACATAATCATTTTGGAAATATTTAAATTTCCTCCTTACGCACAAGATCGGTATCTGTGATCGGCATCGGTCCCAAAACACCTGATCGGAGCACCTCTATTTTAACACACAAGTATGATGATCGGAGAAGAAAATACTCTTTTTCCCCACACATCATTTCCTGCCTTTGGGCCTGTCCTGATCAGAGGTGTATTGTGGTATTCAGTAGCACCATGGGAAGCCTTTGAGCCTGTCCTGATCAGAGGTTTATTGTGGTATTCAGTAGCACCATGGGAAGCTCATTTTGTAGGCAGTCACTTGACTGATACTTTGTTGCACACCACGTCGCGCACTGAAACTAGTCCCCTTACAGCATGTCGCACTGCGAGTCTGCGGCGCATTGTGAGCTTGTTAATGTTGATTGGCAATTTTTGTTTTGCGTGACACCGGCGCGCAATCGAGTATGAACCAGGCATTACAGCTTTAGTGGAAGAGAACCTGTAGGAATGCACGGCGAGTCGGCGACATTGACATTTTTGCCAATATCCGAAAACCGATTGGTAGTGCAAGTTTGATATTGCGATATCAGTAGGGTTTACATTACACTTGTTATACAGTAACCATGATTCTGGGTGAGAGTACCTTCTAAACAATTAACAGTGCATTGTTAGCTGATTTATTACTGTAGTAGGCCTACGGATGATTGTGTTGAACACTACATTCTGTTTCCAAGTTGAGTTGAGCACCAACTAGTTCAAACAACGTACAGTAGCAGTCAATGCCTCGCCAGTCATGCATGCATTCAACGAGCGCATACATACAGTAATGAATGTGACATTATCGGTGCGAGTTATCGGTTCGATACAAGTTTGAACTAATATCGCGCCTCCCTAATAGTAACCTGGTATTTAACTGGCGATTCAATGGAAATGCCAGCATGGCATTCTGTTGAGTATACTGTTAGCAGTGCACAGAAACATCCCCCAAAGGTTTGCACGGCACATGGATGAGTTTTGTTCAAAGGAAACAAACCGGCATCACACGTCATTTCCGTATTCAATCACAGAGAATGTTTATAGTGCAGAGCATTCTCGACTGGTCTTGGATCAGCCGGTGTGGGAGCTAAAAAGGTTTTGCGCTGAGCCCTGCGTCCCTATGAGCATGGCTTGTTGTGTGACCCATGTCTGGGTCCTCCTCCTTGACCCACTGGCTGTAAGTGCATAGATAGAGCATTCCTGAGATGACCCGTTGCCTTTTATGGTATAATAGGAGGCCACTCTGAATGTGCATGAATCCATAGTTATTTGCAGAAATAATAGCAGAGCCTTAACCTCTTTCAACCAAGCCGTCCCTATATTTGGGGCATGTCCGTGGACAAAATTGCTAAAATGCCAGACCTACAAGCTCAGAATGTGTCACGGTGCAATGCGTTGTGAGCTTGTATACTGCCTGTTTTGGCCACATTAAACTATCATACGACTAAAGTATGAATTAGGGCTAGTGGTTAATACACATTCACTTTATCCTTTCTTTTTTAAATAGAAATACATTCATGTGAAATATGAGATTAAATATTGTTTTGAATTGGTCTACAATGTTCAATTTGAGTCTCTTGTGCTTTGGTCAGGGACATATTTGTTTTAAAAAACTGTACACCATTTCTTTTAGAATGTGAAGTCAAGATTCTAATACTGAAAACCTGAACAGCTGGCAAGAAACGTAGCTTCATCATCATGACATCATCATCATGTTGTATGTTGGTTCTTGTTTCATTGGAGTCGATCTAAAATCTGTCTTAAAAGTGTGTTTCTTTGTTTGTGAGGGTGCTGTACGACCCCAGAGTGGGTTTGCGAGGTGTTCTGACAGGCTCACAGACCAAGAACAATGTTATTCAAGGTAATAGTTAGTTAGTTACAAATTATATTGATGGTCAATTCAGGACCCAGTGCAAAACCAGTTAACAACCAGCGTTTTTTAATTATATCTATTCTACAATATGATAACTTTATTGATCATCCTCCACCAGAATGGTGACCATACCGTACGTAATTACAGTATGTATCTTTCATAGTTCCCTACGTTGTTTTAATTCATTAAAGCACTTTGTAAACGTTTTTAAGTAAGTGCTATACAAATAATTATTATTGTCAATGTAACAGACAAGTTGCCTGGTAGAAGGCTACAGTAAAAAATATCGGAAGTGGGACAAAACAAACGAAAGCCCCAACTATGATGGCTTTACCCCTTGAAGTCACAACTGGACTCCAAGAGTGACTCGGTTGAGTGATCGCTAAGCTTATTGCCTGTAAAAGAATGTCCATTGTATGATTTGTATCTAATGCTGGATTTATACACACACAAGTTCTCATCAAAAGACTAAACAAAGAGAAGTGGCCGTAGATGTAATTTTCCCTGTTTTAGACGGCGAGTATAAGATACAGTCGGAGCCGAACACTGGATAATATGGTGGTGTTTTCCTGCGTAAATCAAATGGCCCGCAGGTTGTCTGCGGGCCTAGTTAACTAGTTGTACGAACATCAAATACTGACAAAGGCGGTCAAAGTGCCCTTGAGCAATGGCACATAATTCCCATGTACAGTAGCGTGCAATGTTCTCTCAGGAGGATTCGAGGAAAATAACAAACAAACGCGGGGTAGAATTTTGCTTAGACGACACGGCCAATGTTGTGATGTTGCTCAGTGTCCTCAAAGTAAACCATACATACATCATGGAACAACATTTCTCCAGATAGAGTTGGTGATGTTGGCTTAACGCCTCGGAAGGTTTCGAGGGCTGCACCTGGTCTTAGTGGCTGAGGTAGTTGACTTGGCCTGGGTGAGACCCCTAGGAGGGCCCCTGGAAGTGTTGCTGCCGACCATGTTCTCAGTAGTGACCTTGGAAGGGTCCATTGCGGCGCCCTGGCACGTGTCATAATTCGGATAGCTGCTGGCTGGTGTAGTGTCCTCAGTAGTGCCCTTATTGTTGGTGCTCTTGGTAGTGTGCTTGGCGGGGTAGCTGGCTGGTGGATCGCAGTCCGTACAGCCAGCAGGGCTCACAGAGTTGGCCGCGGCGGCCCTAGTAACAGTAGTCCTGGCGACAGTAGCCCTGGTAACCGTACTCCTGGCAGCGGTTGCCCTGGTAACTGTTCTGGGTATCGAGGTCGGGGTCGGCTCAGTTTGCCGGGACTTAGGCGTGACCACGCCACCGGACGTCTCCTTGGAGTCGTCGGCGTGGCTACACTCATCTGGACAGAGCTCGTGACTGCGGCCGGCGCGATCGTCTTTGACCCCGTCAACGTGGTTGTTCATTTCCTGTTTGGCCTCATCGCCGTTGACGTTGTTTTCCCGTTTGGCCTCATCGCCGTTGACGTTATTTTCCCGTTTGGCCTCATCGCCGTTGACGTTATTTTCCCGTTTGGCCTCATCGCCGTTGACGTTATTTTCCCGTTTGGCCTCATCGCCGTTGACGTTATTTTCCCGTTTGGCCTCATCACCGTTGACGTTATTTTCCCGTTTGGCCTCATCACCGTTGACGTTATTTTCCCGTTTGGCCTCATCACCGTTGACGTTATTTTCCCGTTTGGCCTCATCACCGTTGACGTTATTTTCCCGTTTGGCCGCATCACCGTTGACGTTGTTTTCCCGTTTGGCCTCGCCGGCACGGCCGACGTATTCCTGCCCCACCTCACCGACGTTGTCCTTAATGTCTTGTTCGGCCTCGCCGACATGTTTGCCGCTTTCCCGGTCGCCCTCATCAGCATGGTTTTTGACGTCTTCCTCCAACTCACCGGCACGGCCGACACGCTCCCGCCTGACCTCATCAACATGGCCGCCGTTTCCCCGACTGACCTCGCCGTTATGCTTCTCCTTCTTCGCGACGACCCGACCGATGTGACCTCCCCTCTCTCGCTCCGCCTCTCGGAGCTGAGCGTGTTTGCCGTGCCGGTTTCTCTCACTGACCTCGCCGACATGATGGGTGGGGCTTGCGTTTAAGAGGGCGGAGCTAGAGTCCGGCGCGAGGCCCCTCCGCCGCCTGGACTGTCTCAGGAGCCCGGGCGGCTGCCCGTTTAGCAGTCCATTCAGCCGCCTGCTGGCTGAGCCCTTAGCCAATGGGGTCTGAGCTGCCGTCCCATTGACGAACGCGGTTCCGGCCGCGGCTGAACTCCTGCCTGAGATTTGGGGACGACTACTAGCGGATGTCCTGGGTCTGCTATGGCGACTGGAAGGGGTCCTGGCGGGATTGCCTCGGCGACTGGAGGCTGTTCCGCGGCTGCGAAGCGGGCGCCGGTTGCCAGGCAGTCGGTGCCTTCTCTGCGGATGGCGGGCACTGCTGTAGGGGCGGCGGTTTGGAGGCGGGCGGCTGTTAATGGGCCTCGGTCTGGATGGGAGCCTGCTGCCATTGGCCGATCTGGACTTAAGGGCCAGGTTTTGTTTGGCGTGAGGAGATGGTTGTCCGGACAGCCCGGTCACCATGGAAACCTGCAACGCAAACAGAAAGGCCACTGACAGGCTGAAGAACGGAGAATTATGACGGCAGGGGGAGGCTAGAGCAGTGATTCCCAAACGTTTGATATGCATCAGGCCACGGGCGGACCCCCATCTCATACAATTTATCTCTCGGGCCCCAATCTGCACTGTAAAAGAGTTAAATGTTAATTTAACTCCGACAGTGTACAAGACACACACACACACACACACACACACACACACACACACAAAGAGGTAGAGAGGCTTTTAGCCGGAGAGCCAGTCACCCAATATTTGAGAGGACCTGTGATGTCATGCCGTACTTTTTATTTGGGTTTTTTCTATTCATTTGGTCATTAAGGTCCACAGAATGAGACGCCCGCTCTGCCGGAAACATCGCAAAAACAGTTATGGCCATTTTTGTATACCACACCATAGACAACATATACATTTTCCAAATTTCATTATGCTTTAAGTAGGATGTGACATGGTTTTCATGATTCTGAATCCATTTCAAAGCATTAGTTTTGCACAAAAAACATTCCTTGGGCTAAAAAACGGCCATTGTCGTCATCACAAATGTGATGAGGTCAGCACATTTGGGCAAGCATAATGAAATTTGGAAAATGTTGCCTTATATATGCCATAACCTTTTTCCGCAATGTTTCAGGCAGTCTGCAGAGCAGGCCTCTTATTCGGTGGACCTTAATGTTGTATATCTGCGGAGTCCTCCTCACCTGTAGGGAGAGCTGTCGAGGCCGCAGGAGGCGCACAGGTCCTCCCCTCCTCTCCGCTCCCTCTGTCCTCTTTACCACATCTCTCTTCTCTCCCTTTTCTTCGCTCGCCTCTTCCTCCACCCTTTTCTCTCCTCCTCCACTCCTCCCTGCGCCTCTCTTTGCTTTCTGTCTTCTCTCCTCGTCCTGCTCCCTCCTCTCTCTCTCTCTCATCCTCTGTTCCCTTGCCGTGCTGGTGCTGGTACCAGGGGGAGGCGTCTCCCTGCCGGCTAACCCAGGAATGGCGCCTGCTAGTCTGGGCACTGGAACGGCTTCCCTCCCTCGCAGAGGTCTGGCACTGTGATGAGCTGTACGACAGGCAGGCAGGCAGGCAGACAGGCAGACAGACAAGCAGACAGACAGACAGACCGGTTAGACAGACAGACAGACAGAGGTTGCGTCCCAAGTCCCTTGCCTCCTGTAATATACTCATTTCAACTAGACATTCAACTCTGTCCGCCATTTTGACGAGGAGGAAACATGAGTGTATTCTACCAAGGAGACTTTCCAAGCGGAACATCTCTCTTATGTTCTGCTAATAACGTATTCAGTCAAAAAATCAAAGGGAATCCAGGATTAAATGTATAGACCTGGGAGGCAGACAGAAAGATAAGCATAATTTATGCGTTGTTGCGCGATGGTGTCACATGCCAAGAATAGAAGACGTATACAAGGCAGATGCGACGCCTTGTGAGCTTGTAGGTTATGAATCGGACTATAGCACACACAGACATATTTAGTTAAAGTACAACTTTTTTTCAAAAAAACATGTTTTAGGTTGTTATTTAGAGAAAGTAAAAGGTGAGTGTTAAATTATTTTCATTTGCTGCTTTCTTCCGTTTTAGCTATTTTTGACAGCGTGGCTAAATGTATTTTTTTTTTTACAAATGAAAAAATAATAACACTCACCTTTTACTTTCTCTAATAACAACCTAAAACATGAACTTTGGTTGAAAACAAAAAACGAAGTTGTCCTTTAAATGAGTACCAGTCGTTCTATTGGCTGCGTTCTTCTTCCCTTCCACGTCTCTCCTATGATTGGTTGAAAGCCAGGAAGTAGTTTTTTGAGTAACTTGTGGCTCCTCGTCTTGGCCACTCCCCAAGAGGGCCATGCTTTTAGGCAACGCTTCGGAACCTCAAATGAGAAAGGCAAGAAAGAAAAGAAGAATTTCATTGTGTGTGTGTGTGCGTAGGAGAGACAGACAGTAAGAAAAGCTGAGGAGAAACAGACAATAGGAGAGTAACATTTTGTCTTGTGTGTGTGTGTGTGTGTGTGTGTGTGTGTGTGTGTGTGTGTGCGTGCATGCATGTGAGCTCTACAGTACCTCTTAGGCAGAGAAAAGACAGGAAGTCTTCCGTCTTTGGTCGTCGTCTCGTGAGACAGGTGGGTGTGGCCGAGTTGTGAGCGTGGTTATCTGGCGACGTCATGGACAGGGAGGGGCCTGGGGAGCTGGGAGGAGACTGAGCAAATTTCCTCTGAGCGTGGAGCCTCGGTCTACACACACACACACACACACACACATTTAAATGATTGATTCGTGTCCACATGAAGGTGCTACATTATGTTGGGCAGTGAAACTCAATGGAGAGACCATCAAACCAGCCACTGACACGAACGAACACTGCGGTGACAAAACATTGCACTTCAGGTTCATGGCATCATCACACGCTTTACATACACTATACTTATACCGTAGTCTCGCGCAGCCAGAAAACTATTCCACAATCTCCGAATGCTATATAGTCTGGAACTACGCCACAATAAGATGATATCTATTCATATTTGGATAAATGTGCGCGACTGTAAAGACGAAACGGAAGTGGGCAGGAGGCCACACTTCCACTTTATATTTGACTCATGATAGAACTTTCGTTGCTCCAGACTGTATAATGGAAGCATTTGGAAATTGTAAAATGGAAGCATTTGGAAATTGCAGAGGCAACAGTCTGGCAACGCGAGACTACTATACACACAACAACAGCAACCCAAGTACAGTGTGAGTTAAAACCTTTCATCTGGGCTATTTTCCCCAGCTGTAAATGCAAGACGCTCTTCTAAAACGGCCATGTGGGAGCGCCTGGCTGAGAGTGCTTTGGAGTCACTGCAATTTTTCAACTGAGACACTGTGTTTCTCAAGCAAACCAAACCAACCGTCTCATAGATTCGCTGGTATACCAGCGGGCCTTTATTGGAAAGGAGTAAAACAAAATCATACAAATAAATGAATCTGATCTAAATTCTAATTCAACTAGACTGCAGACTCACACTGCTGCCGTCTCTGTGAATAGACAGCATTTGTTCAGCAGCAGTGCTAGCCTCCTACTAGTCTGCTCTGCACACTTGTCCTAGGCTCGCAAATATGGAGACTAGTGGCGTGCACCGATATTGATACTCAAGCTGTGAGACTGCAAAGGAAAGGTTGATGTTGGTAAAACAAAGCCTGGAGTTAAAGTTGGATATTAGGCCTCTATAGTCTAGAACTTTGTGGGCCAAACACTCCTCGCGCGCACAGTCTTGCGATATGTATGCAGCATGTTTGCGTATCTGATAGCTGATTGTATTTGTGTGTGTGTGACTGCCAGAAAGGAGCAGCCGGCAGCACAGTGTGCCTTTTCCAACCAGCTGTCCCCAGGCACACACACACACGCACGCACGTACGCGCACACACACACACACACACACACAGCTGACCTCTTATTGGCTGGGTCATCGATGTCATGGTGGAGGTTGCCATGGCGACGCTGGGGTGGGCGTGGCTGTGATAAGGCCTGGCCCCGCCTCAATATCAACACGCGTGGGCCGATACCATTAAGCACTGCTCCTACAAACACACACACACACACGCACACACACGCACAGATAAGACCGAAAATATTATTACATATTATAACACGAGTGAGATGTTATAATGATCTGATCTGTGAGTCCCCACTTCCAGAGCCATATAAGGAGAGGTGCGTCACCTCCGTTCACTTCATCCGGCCTACTACAGCACCTTCTATTGGCGAATAGTGACAACAGCTGTGGAGGCTATCTTTTGTTTTGGGCGGAAGTTGCGGGATTTTGTACCACTCAAGGAAATGACGTTGATGCTTTACAAATCACTTTACATTCTCCGTGAATGAAACGGAGTGGTGTGATTGGTCGGAATGATATCGTATCCGGGGGAAATACATTTGTTGTGACCAGGCTTTTCTCTTGAGTAAGCCTGGGACGGAGGCTTGTAGGCTCTGCCCACTTTCCGATTTAGTCTTTAGTCTTTTGAATAACACTCTGAGGAGGCGTGTCTGAAGCCTGTTGGGCTAGCCTGATGGGGTATCCGGACGTAAAAACAAGTCCTTAGTCTTAGTCAACACAATTAACACTGGTAGTGACCCGAAGACAGCAGATCTGCTTTTTTTGAAAATATTCGCCTATCATGACATCCCCGAAATTGGGACCACCAGGGCTAACGTGTTTAATTAAGTAGTGTGACGTCAGCTGCTTCCATCACTCCTGTGCTGTGGAAAGGCTGAATTGGGCTTTCGAGTGTCCACCATCCAACAGTGACAGTTCTGTTACGACACAGTACAGAGCAGTGTCTGAACCGCAGTGTGTGTGTGTGTGTGTGTGTGTGGAATGACACAGATGATGACACACTGCCTTACCAATGGATTATCCAAACCCGACGCCATCTGTGGCGAAGATTTACTGACGCCTTGTGCAGCTGTCCGTGTGGAAGGGACGTGGTTGTTGGGTACAAAGAACCACGCTGTTCTGTGTGCAAACGTTGGCAGCAGCAACACTTAGTTCCAGGGGCCCTACTAAGGGTCCTTGCCCAGGCCAAGTCTACTAACCACAGCCACTAAGACCAGGTGCAGCCCCTCAAACCCTTCTGACCACCAGCTCTATATTATGGAGAAAGGTTGCTTCGTATCTATAGGGTTTACCACTTATCAGTGGTTTTCAACCTTTTCATATCAAGGTCCATTATTTGACATTTAGCTTCTCAGACCCAAAACGAAAGAATATTTTGTTATCGTTGGATAAGTTTGTGTCCACGCGTAATTCCATGCCATATTGATGTGGTGCCATTAGGAAAACAGGCAAACGATTTTCTACTTGTAAATGACTTGTAAATTACTACAGACAGACAGATGTTTAACTATCACAACATGAGGTCGTTCCACCCGGTTCGTTTGTCATACTCTCTGAAACATTGCACGTACTGTACAAGGGAACGATGTGCCTTCGCTCAAGGGCACCGCTGTCGTCAGTATTTGATTGCAGTCATTTGATTAACGCGGGAACACAACATCTGATCCAGTGTATGGCTCTGACTGTGTCTTATCTAATTTAATCTAAGGCCACTTCTCTTTGTCTACTGTAAACCCAACATAAGGCTATCAGGTCAATCAGCTGTCATGTGGGCTTCAAGGGGTAAAAGGTTATCGAATAGAAGCCATCGGCTGAGCTCTAGGGCGGCTGTGGCTCAGGAGGTAGAGCAGGTCGTCCAATGACCCGTGGGTCGGCGGTCAAAGTGTCCTTGGCCAAGACACTGAACCCCACATTGGCTCCAGTGTTTGCCACCATTGGTGTGTGAATGTGGGAAGTGAGGACGCTGGTGTTGACTGTTCACCGCTTCACCTCCCAATGTATGAATGAATGGACCATTGTAAAGCGCTTTGAATAGGCACGTAGTGCATAGAAAAGCTATACAAATGCAATCTATTATTATTATTATTAGCTCATTCTGTACTGATTAATTTCACTACAACACTGTAAAGCCTAATGTACCCACTTGCCAACCAGATCTAGTTTACTGACTCGCCGTGTCTGTAAGTGACACCACTGTGCGATGGGGTGCAAATTAAACTTTAATCTGCAGAATTGACATTACATGTTTACCGTACGCTCATACGCTCGAGTGCCTTACAAGTGCAATTGATAAATGGATTGCATTTAGAAAGTGCTTTACTAGTCTCACTTCTTATAGCCAGACCTCACAGATCTCCGCTTAATACGATCAGGTGAAATCAGAATTCAACATGTGCGCTAAAATGTAATGCAATGAACAGGTGGAGCGAGATCAATTCGTGGCGGTGACGACTCGCCACGACCTATTTTTTTACGCCATGGCGTATTCTTCATTTTCCGCCATGGCAGAACAGAATCCGCCATGGCGAGTACAGAATCCGCCGTGGCGACGACTCGCCACAACCTATTTTTTTACGCCATGGCGTATTCTTCATTTTCCGCCGTGGCGAGTACAGAATCCGCCATTGTTTATTTTTTTTTTGCGTTTCGTGGTGCAGGTTTTATTGTCCTAGTAGTACTATTCTCGGGATTATTTCATCCTCTTGTAGCGTAATGGTTAGCGCGCTCGCCCCTATAGTCAAGGCACTGTGCCGACGCAGGTTCGATTCTTGCAAAAAGCAAAGTTTTTTTTTTTTTAAGTTTTTTTTTTACCCGTACATACAGTGTGTGTGCATGCGTGCGTATACAGTGTGCGTGCGTGTATGCGTGCGTATACAGTGTGTGTGTGTGTGTGTGTGTGCGTGCGTGCTTCATCGTATTTATTATTATTATTATTATTATTAATATGCAGGTAATAATAATAAATACGATGAAGCACGCACGCACGCACGCACACACACACACACACTGTATACGCACGCATCCGCCGTGGCGAGTACAGAATCCGCCATTGTTTATTTTTTTTTTGCGTTTCGTGGTGCAGGTTTTATTGTCCTAGTAGTACTATTCTCGGAATTATTTCATCCTCTTGTAGCGTAATGGTTAGCGCTCTCGCCCCTATAGTCAAGGCACTGTGCCGACGCAGGTTCGATTCTTGCAAAAAGCAAAGTTTTTTTTTTTTAAGTTTTTTTTTTACCCGTACATACAGTGTGTGTGCGTGCGTGCGTGCGTATACAGTGTGCGTGCGTGTATGCGTGCGTATACAGTGTGTGTGTGTGTGTGTGTGCGTGCGTGCTTCATCGTATTTATTATTATTATTATTATTATTAATATGCAGGTAATAATAATAAATACGATGAAGCACGCACGCACACACACACACACACACTGTATACGCACGCATACACGCACGCACACTGTATACGCACGCACGCACACACACTGTATGTACGGGTAAAAAAATAACTTAAAAAAAAAAAACTTTGCTTTTTGCAAGAATCGAACCTGCGTCGGCACAGTGCCTTGACTATAGGGGCGAGAGCGCTAACCATTACGCTACAAGAGGATGAAATAATTCCGAGAATAGTACTACTAGGACAATAAAACCTGCACCACGAAACGCAAAAAAAAAATAAACAATGGCGGATTCTGTACTCGCCACGGCGGAAAATGAAGAATACGCCATGGCGACTCGCCACGGCGGATTCTGTACTCGCCACGGCGGATTCTGTTCTGCCATGGCGGAAAATGAAGAATACGTCATGGCGTAAAAAAATAGGTCGTGGCGAGTCGTCACCGCCACGAATTGATCTCGCTGTCTCTCGCAATGAAACCAATGCAACCACTTGCCTTTATATTATTGGGATGGTGGTATGATTTGTTTGTCAAAGCATGCAGGTCTCGGTCTGTCAGCGGCCGTTCTCGCCACTGTTCTAGCCCCTAGATAGTTTTACATGAGATTTTGGTAGATTTCCCGGCAATCCCTAGACGTAGTATCGGTAGGCGGAGATCTGGCTTCTGACCAGTGAAAGCGCGGTACATGGCACACTTCCACCCATTAGCGGCTTCGGATGTTATCACATAATTTAATCTCCGTCATCAGCCCTTATCAACAGCATGATGCAATGCAGCCAGTAAGGCCATTTCCACATACTGACGTTGTTGTCAGCCATTGTTCGACGCGGCGTTGGTCGCGTTGTCCGACTACTTACTAACCCTAACTCTAACCCTAACCATAACCTCAGTCTTAACCGGCCACGTAAGTCCCCTAACCTCATATCAGTCTTAACCGGCCACGTAAGTCCCCTAACATCATATCAGTCTTAACCGGCCACGTAAGTCCCCTAACCTCACATCAGTCTTAACCGGCCACATAAGTCCCCTAACATCATATCAGTCTTAACCAGCCACGTAAGTCCCCTAACATCATATCAGTCTTAACCGACCACGTAAGTCCCCTAACCTCATATCAGTCTTAACCGGACACATAAGTCCCCTAACATCATATCAGTCTTAACCGGCCACGTAAGTCCCCTAACCTCATATCGGTCTTAATCGGCCACATAAGTCCCCTAACCTCATATCAGTCTTAACCGGCCACGTAAGTCCCCTAACCTCATATCGGTCTTAATCGGCCACATAAGTCCCCTAACCTCATATCAGTCTTAACCGGCCACGTAAGTCCCCTAAACTCATATCAGTCTTAACCGGCCACGTAAGTCCCCTAACCTCATATCAGTCTTAACCGGCCACGTAAGTCCCCTAACCTCATATCAGTCTTAACCGGCCATGTGTAAGTCAGTTTTACAATGTTTTCGCTTCGGCGGCGGTCATTTCACATCCCCATTTCCTAGTCGCCTACTCGTGGTACACAGTGTAAATGGAAATATTTCCTGCATTGCATGATCCAGATAAGAACATACTGGTGATTATCGGTTGATAACATTCAATGGCGGAGGCAGCCATGCTGATACCAACCTGCTTGTCGGTTATCAGTTGGGGGTTTCAGTAGTCTGGAACGCACGCATGTACTTTCCAGGGCCAAAAAAGGGTTGAGCCACAGCAGCTCCCTATTGGTTAATCGACCTGCCTGTCTCAGTCTGCTGGCTTGCCAGGCTAAGGTTTCAGTGTGTTTCTCAAGGATACTTTGACGCAATGCTAGGAGCAGCTGGGGATCAAACCAGGAACCTTCCGGTATCCTGCGGACGATGCAGTGATCTATAAGTGGGTGAATCAATAGTTCAGAACACAGACGAGCAGATAGTAGAGAGAGATGATGTGAGGAGGCAACAGAGGAAGGTTACAGAGGGTTTTTGTTTTTTTAATAAATGACCTCAGGGGATGTGGGGTCTTTTTTTAAGAGCTGAGTGTTCCGTTTACAGGGGAGGCGGGGCAGTGTTAGACAGGGACATCAAAATTAATCAATGTCACTTCCCTATTCAAGGTGTTGGAGTGACACACACACCCACAGGCAAATAAGGCATCCAGGGAGCGACGGACAGACAGTGTGAAACACCAGTGTAATTGGCCCCGGTCATTTGTCTGATTTCTCATACTCGCCGACGCTCGCTATGGCCACGGCCCGAAGTCCCGACTGATACCGTGGAGGAACGTGTGAGCGAATCCACGCTGCATCAGTCTGGCTCAATGCCAGCCTACCCTCAGACTGCCTTGTCAGTTCTATTCGAGGATATTTGTCTATTTTGAGGAGATGCGTTTTCAGTTTCCTGTGAGAGAGAAGAAACGGCAGCACTACAGACAGACAGACAGACAGACAGACACACAGAGTACTGACCGTTGAGGCGGGTCACTGGTGTGTGTGACCTCAGAGTCCTACGCTGGCTGTCTGGAGACGCAGTGTATACAGTCAGTAGTGAATTAGTGGCTCCAAGGACAGGTGTGTTTTGCAGCAAGAGCGTGTGTCGTTGACTACTTTGCGCACGCTGTCGCATGTGTGTACTGAGTTGAGTGTTAAGGGGCGTGTGTGTGTTGCGCGGCACGTGCACAATCTGCGTCGCGTGAGCATTATGCGTTGTGTGTGTATTGTTTAGTGGCGTGTGTGCATTTTGTGGAGTGTGTGCGCTTTGCGTGCGGTGCGCGTTCTGTGTTGTGCGTGAGCGAAGTACTCTGGACGTGGTGGCGGGGGTTGGTTTGGTTGGCTGCACGCGCGCACGTTCTTGGGCACGTGTCTCCTGCTGTGAAGTGTGAGTGTGTTTTTGTTGTGGCGTGCTCGCGCACTGAGACGCGTGTCTCTTTTCCGGTGTGTGTGAGTTGTGTGGATGCTGCGCGTTTCTGTGTGTGTGTGTGTTTGGTGGCCTGTGTGCATTCTGTGTCATGCGAGCGGTTTTCGGTGCGTGTACATTTTTCACCGTGTGCGCTTTTTGTGGTGAGTGCGCCGTTGCATTTTTCTGTCCGTGTTCTTTTTTCGCTGTGTGCGCGCTACTCGGCGCGTGAGTGTGTTTTGGTGCATGCGCGTTCTTCGGAGAGTGTGTGTTCCTAGGCGTGCGCTCGTGTCTCTTCGTGTGTGCGTTTCTCGCCGTGTGTGTGTTTCTCAGTGTGGGCCGCCGCGCGTCTCTGAACTCCCTGAGGGAGAGGAAGAGAACTTTCCGGACCAAACGCTCCTCACACCAGGGCATCCCATCATTGTCATCCTGTAAACACACACAGACACGCGCACAGCCGCACACACACACACACACACACACACACACACACACACACACACACACACACACACACACACACACACAGTAAGCTTTTATTTGACATAAATCAGGCTTCCAGAGGAACAGCAGTTGAGTCCAACACTCACCAGTCTCTTTCTGATGATGTTACGTTTGGGTCTGTCGGTGCTCATCCTGCCCGCCGGACGCTCATCAACGCGTCAACATCAGAGAATGACTTCCTTCCTCTCTTTCCTATATCCTCCCTTTGGCTCCCTCCCTCCCTCTCGCCGTCCTCCCTGTCTTCTCCGCCTCCTCCTTTCCTTCTCTCGCTCGACCGGTAATGAATCCTGCCTCGCGCCGGCTCCGTCCTGCATGGTGGAAACGAGCAGAGAGGACAGAGGGGTGAGGAGGTTAAATGTTAGGCCAAATTGACTTACATTTGGCCATGGAATTTCATTTGAAATTGATATTCTATCCTAGGCCTAGGGGACCCTGATATGCTGATGAGATGCATGTTAATTGTCTAAATGTAATAGGCCAACTGTGCGGGGAGCAAAAGATTCATAAGTTGGTTAAATTATTGAAGCATATCGTTAGAATAGTCATGCTGAGTACAAACTGGCCGATACAAAGATACAGCCTACCACTCATTTTCAATGGACGCCATGTGACATGAAGATTCAAAGATACATCCACCGTTCTAGCTGCTCCAAAAGCTACAACAGCTACAAATAAGTTGAGCTGTATTTAAATGTTTCAAAAATATATTGCTACACATGGTGTACTTTAAAGTTTAAACACGTAACCACATAGTAGGTGAACAACTGAACAGTCAACTAAAGCAGCACCTATACTGTATTGACAAGGAGAGTTGGTGTAGCGTGTAAAAGCAAGGCGACCAAGCATCGACCCCTGTGCCCAATGTCATTTCATACAGCAGTGTTGTGTGAAAATAGCTGTTATAATATGCTGCTTGGTTTTTAGTCCCCACTCTCCAAATTTAGCCTAAATTAAAACAATTGCACCATGCTCATTCTCATTCAGCTGGGTGCCCCTAAGATATTTATGTAAGCTGCAGTGCAAAGTTAATGTTGCAAATAGTAGTCAAATAAATTTGACTACTATATGTATATATATATATATATATATATATATATATATATATATATATATATATATATATGGCCAGCTATTACTTATCTTGTTATTAGTTAGTATTTGGACAAAACATTTCTCAATATCTAGTTTTCAGAGAGAGATAAAGCAGGGACACACCACTAGATTTATTGTATGAATTTGTTTTGCATTATTAAATCTCTCTCTCTCTCTCTCTCTCTCTCTCTCTCTCTTTCTCTTTCTCTTTCTCTCTCTCTCGCTCTCACATTTTGGCTTTCATTTGACAGCACTAGAATCAGTGGGAGAAAAGGAGAATAGACAAAAAATAATCAAAATATATATGTGTGCAATATACAGATATATTGGTGTAGTGAATGACAATAGACTACTGTGCAATAATATACAGTTTAGAATTTGGAATTGCACTTCTCCCTGCATTACTTACATATCATGGCAGCCAAAAATTAAATAAACAGAATATAGAATATACATCATATAAATGGTTTAGCAAACAAAGATATACAGTACATGAATGCAAAATGCAAATGCAAAATGCATGGAATAATATAAACATATTACAAGTATACTCGACACACTAATGCTAAGTTATCCACATTTTTCCAGTATTGGGGCACAGTGTATTACATTAGTACCACCAGTATATAAACTCCAGCACCACCAGAATATAATACCAGTACCATACCAGTTCTTAAATCCTTATAACGGTACCTTACACTGTCTCCCTGTGTGTCAAAGAATGTATTTAATACAGTGGGGACCACCAGTGGGCCTTGAGGGGGTTCCAGGTGGTCCCCAGCTCAATGATGGAGAGTTGGTAACCAAATTGGCACTTGGAGATCTTTAACTCTTGAGAGTTAAATCTCAAGAGTTAAATTATTGTTACAAATCTGCATTGCTTAAGACATCTACACATTTAGAGAGAGTGTAAAAGAATATTGTCATTTTGATCAACGTTTGCCTGTTATCTCCCCTATGGTACCAACATCAATACAGCATGGAATTGTGGACAAAATCTTATCCAACGATAACAAAGTGTTATTTCGTTTTGGGTCTGAGAGGCTAAATGTGGTCAGTGGCTCAAATGCTGAATAAAATAATGGGCCTTGATATGAAAAGGGTTGAAAACCACTGATTTAATTGATTAAATCAGCTCCAAACCGAGCTGATTAGCGATTACTGGTTTACGGCTAAAATACATAATGATCTTGTGCGGTATCACACACCATCTCTCAGGTCATCTGGGAAAGCTCTGCTTTCTGTCCCTAAAACTAGCTCTATAGGTCCATAGCCTTACTGCTTTGATTCAGGGCAGAATCATGGCAGTAAGGCTATGGACCAGAGCTATACCCTAAAACCAAAATCTGGAACACACTCTCAGGAAACTGCAGCTCTGCTGCCACTCTCTTATTTTAAAACACAACTAAAGACCTTTATGTTTAACGCTGCCTTTGATTGAGTAACTTTTTTTCCCTTTCTTTCTCATCGGCACTGTTATTTTCTTATTTGTTTTATGTCATTGTATAATATTTTCTTCCTGTTTCTTGATGTTCCTTCTGTGTAAAGCACATTGAGTTGCCTTGTTGAAATGTGCTACCGTGCCTTGCCTTACCAGTATCTAAAGCACCGGTACTGTACCATCAGTCTAAGCACCATAAACAGTACAGTACACACCAGTAGAATACAGTCTAAACACCAGTAGTTTCTAGTCTAAACCAGTCTAAACACAATACCACCATGTAGCCTATCTATAGGGTACCCTTTATAAAACACCAGCAGTACTACCATCTATTCCACTCTAAACTCCTAGTATCTACAGTAGACTATAACCAATTTATATTCTGTGGTACGCGTAGCCTATATGCCCAAATAAAGCTCCAGTACCACCAGACATGAGACAGCATTCAGCAACTCAGAATAAAAGAGTTAGATAATCTCATCACTAACCTCCAGGGGTACCACCACCAGTACAGTTTACATCCCAGTAATAAGGCTGCTCCTACTGGAAGACACAGCAGCAGGGTCTATTATTCCAACGTGTTGTCCTGCCTACTACCCTAGTAGACATTAACCCTCCAAACCGAGCCGAACCCATGCAGACCAGACCACCCTCCCTGCATGCACCCACCGACCCACACCCATCCACAGGCCCGTACCGTTGCCGTTATTCACGGCTCGTTTTATAACGGTCTGTAACGTTAACGGACGAACGGCTATGGGTCAAAGCACTGTACTATTATATGGTAGTAACGGCTCCTCCCAGCAGCTGTTCACCGGAACACCGTGTGCCGCCGTGCATGCATCAGACGTCCGTGTCTGTCTGTCAGTCAGTCAGTCTGCGGGTGGGTCTGTCTGTGGTGGTCGGTACCGGACCGGCATGGCTGCCTATATAGCCGAGGGAGGGAGGGAGGGAGGAGGAGAGGCAGTGGACGAGTGTGTCAAGTTAGCAATTAAAAGTGAAATACAACTTCCGCTTGCGGGGTTTGGATTTATGGAATAGCAAAAAAATAATTGGTGTTTAGACCATAGTTTAGACACACTGCGCACAGTGCGCACTTCAGCATGTAAAAACTACACAGTTTTATGTTTTTATTTTTTATGAAGGCTTCTTCAAGATTTTTGTTTGCATCGTAACATGTTGGAGTAATTATATTCATCCTTTTGCAAATTAATTGATATTCATAATATGAATATCAATTAATTTGCCTATTTTATAGACTTTTGAGGACACAATATTAATATTATTAATATTGTGTCCTCAAAAGTCTATAAAATAGGCTCCCAGCCAGCCGTATAGGTCCCCCAGCTATTTTGTTATATTTGTTTGTTATACAGTCCATGATCGGCCCCTAATCATTTTAATACAGAATATGCTATCCAGTCTTTTATTACCATAACTTGTTATTTTGAAGTCAAAATCTCTCCACTTCCGTTTGTTTAGTCAGTAGACTGATGAATCATTTGACACACCTGGCAGGAAAGCGCAACACAGTGGTGGACGAGTCCCCGGTCCAACCCCCGAACACCAGCAGGCACCGTCTGACAACGTATAGCCGCCCTAGTCTGACAACTATAGTCTGACAACCAGGCTATTTTCTTTTTCATTAAACGTATTATTATTATTATTATTATTACTACTACTAATATTGCTATGGTTGTCATTATTATCATTCATAATAAATTATTTCTGGTAATAGTAGTAGCAGCTTCTCAGGAGTCGGGGCACAGTTGGCAAAGTCCCTGCCCGCTGCTGCCCCCCACCACCACAGAGGTTGTGGGTTTGAATTCACCGTACGTGGGGCATAGATCTGACTTTGTCGGGTGTCTACTCTACACGAATAGCCGCTGCCTAGGCCTACTTGTGTTACGCCTATAAGTACTCTGGGGCGGCCTGTCAGCCAGGGAGTGTTGGGTGGGAGGAGTAGGACAAAGGCCACTATGTCCTCTCGGTGGGGGCTCCTCACTGGCAGGCGAGTCAGGATACAACAGCAGTGACAGACAGTACAGAATGTGTGTCGGGAGGAAATAATTGCAATAACGATTATTTGGGAGGAAATGTGACAAAAATAATGTTTTGGCTGAAGCAAGCATTACAATTATATTAATTGTATATTGGCTGCTAGCTGAAAGCATTCTCACAATTTGAAACACTTGAAACACTTGAAAAACACACACACACACACACACACACACACACACACGCACACACACACACACACACACACACACACACACAGCACCGGGTAAATATTTGACAGAGGGTCCCTTAACAGTCTGGGTTCAGTGCTCGGTGTTTGATTAACTCAGTCTTATTAGACAAAACATGTTCTCCTTGATCTCAAGATCGAAGAAACCAATAACGTTACTTCTCTCTGCAACCACGCGCTCATTTTCGCAGCTGGTAAGACCACTTCCAACTTAATTCATTGTACATTACAGGCATATACAGTAGGTCAACTTCTGTCTAAGCCAGTCTGAGTTTCCACTTTCCATTGATGCGTTTTAATGTTAACAACTTTACTCCTCAAATAATGACTTTATGGTAGCCCGATCCAGACCAAGTCCAAGCATCATGCAATGTGCTTCATGGACTTCTATAGCTGCAATATAGCCTACACATACTTACTAAATACTGCACTATTTAGAATATGCATGTCTGTTAAACGTCTTACAAACTAATTTGAAGGCAGTAAAGAATACCCGTATTGCAGGTGGAATCATATTTTCTCTGTTACACTGTCACATGCTATGCAATATGCGTGGTGACACAAGGTGCAGAGTACAGACACTAGTTTGGTCAGTGGGTAATAATAAATAGCTTCACTAGGTCCACAGGCACAGAATGAGAGGTCTGCTCTGCCGGAAACATTGCGTAAAAGGTTATGGCCATTTTTGTATAGACAACCAAAATGTCTTTGGCAAAATTTCATCATATTTTAAGTAGCATGTAACATGTCAAACTAGGGGGTTTTCATGATTCTGAATCCATTCCAAGCATTAGTTTTGCACGAAAAACACTCCTTGGCCTAAAGATGGCGATAGCCGTCATCACTTAATGTGATGAGGTCAGTAAGTGGATATGGGCCATGGCCGAATAGGTCCTCTCAAATTTTGGGTGGCTGGCTCCTCGGCTATATAGCCTAACTGTCTGCTTACCAGCTATAATGATTATAATCCATGTATTCCTGCATGGTCCTGATATAACAGTGATTTAGCTGGCCATGGAAATTAATGTTATGAGGGAGGATGAAGTTGGAGGAGGGTGTCCAATATTCTAGAAATGTTTTGAGGAGGGTGCTACAGCAGGGTGGCAGGATCATATAGCTAGCAGGATCCTATCTTCACTTGGAGTCTGAGCAGGAATAAGTAACTATGCACATTTACTCAAGTCAAGTAGCAGCTTTAGTTACTTTAATTTGCATATTTAGACTAGAAAAAGCACTCCTCTAGAGCACAGGTCTCCACCAGGGCAGGTAGGTTATTGGTGGACACGCAATGTTCGGAATGTGGCAATCCGGATGGAATATGAAAAGTCAGACGGATCCATCTTGATCACTTGACTATAGAGATAATGATTTGCGTGATGTTTAGACTTTGGACAATACTTATAATTGGGCAATTTGTTCCTCATAGTGTGAATGTAAGTGCAAAGTTTCACCACAATCGGATGACGTGTTCATGATTTGTGGCATTTTGTAAAAAATGAGTCACTCCTGCAAGCTTATATGTCAATCTGAGGATGGAATATGAAGAATCAGACAGATTTGTCTTGATCACATGACTATACGTGTACCGATTTGTGTGAAATTTGGATAAAATCTGAAGGAGTAATATCACGTTTAATATCATGTTTGACATAGGTCGGCCTCCTGGTGGCGCTATAATAGGCAGATGTGAAAAATGCAGCGGAAAGGTTTGTCGTTTGCCTTTAGGGAGTGCACATACATAAGTTTTACAAAGATCGGTGCAGTTATAGGCAAAAACGCCACCATGAGGTGCCATTTCTTTCTCGGCCTAGTGGGAATGTGCATGTAAAATGTCACGGAAATCACTTGCATTTTGTTCAAAACGCAAACTTTGGAAGCCAATCTTATAGCCAATCGAGATGGAATATGCCCCCCCGGCTTTCCACCTCTCTCAGCCTTTTCATTAATCGGCCTTATTAAAAATCAATACTACCGGTACTCCATTTTAGAAAATAATCCAAGACAAATGCATAAAAACATGGCATCCGCTTTTGTGTTCTGTTTTCCAGATGGAGAGGCCATGCGTCCTGGCCTCCAGAGAGCACATGGGCTCTCCTGGCTCCATGTTCACCAGCTTCTCTGCTCACATTGAGGAACACTTCACTGTGGTGGAACCGGACCAGATCAGAGCCTCTCCAGAACTCTGCAGTAAGATCCGGGCTGTCATGCTGTGGGATGGCACCCCGCCCGTCACCCGGACACTGCTCCAGAGCCTCCCCAACCTGAAGGTAATGCACGTATAATAATGACATAATGTCATAACGGTAATAAACCTCGTTTGGATTACACCTTTTCTAAAACGGGGTTTACAAGGCACTTTACAAAATACAAGAACATTTGCGCTAAAATCAAATAGGACAAAGAACACATATACCGCATTCTGTAAATCGCAAACATGCCAGGGTCCTTTAGACTCTAAAGGACCCTGGCATGTTTACGATTTACAGAATTTACAGTCTCTCTAAAGTTTAGAGAGACTGACATATACATAAAACACATACAATCTGTCAAGAACTAAAGATATATATTTAAAAGTATGACCATTAAACTCAATCAAAGTGATTACCGGTAGTTGGGTGACGCTTATACAGTATGTTGGCAATAGAAGCTTCACGTCCTCTCACAGTTCTTACCACACTACTATCAATCAAGAATAGCTTCTTGTGAGCATGATTAATAATTCAGTCAGTGATTATCATCCATTTCAACAACAAAAAAAAAGAATGGTGGTCTGTTGGGCCTAATGTTAACAGGCTGGGGCTGTTAACATTAGGCCCAAAAGATCACCATTCTTTTTTTTCTCCTTCCTTCCTTCATTCCTTCCTTTTCTTTCTCTGGGACCCCAATCTACTCTGTAAAAGCATCATTCTTAATAGAACTGGAACCAAATGAACCCTTTTGTACACTCTCTGAGTTACACCCGTGAGTGTCCATTTGGTTTCCAACTATCATTTAGCTTGGGGCCCTTTGGAACCCCCTCAAAGGGGACCCCACATTGAGAACTGGTAAAAAACCAATAAATAAAGCATGCAATTCAGCATGGAACTTGCGAGGGTATTTGAAGACATGTTCAAGGAAAGTGTGCCCCCTTGGTTGTGAGTGCTTATTCATTTCTCTCTGTCCATCTGTCTGTCTGCCCCTCCCTCCGTCCGTCCGTCTGTAGGTTGTGGTGAACGGAGGTGTGGGCGTGGATCATTTGGACATTCCTCTCATCAACAGCTTTGGTGTGAGAGTGTGTAACACTCCTCATGTGGTGGACAATGCTACGGCAGACCTCGCCATGGCACTGATGTTGGCATCCGCCAGAAGAGTCCTAGAAGGTACACATTAGTATTACTGTATTACTATACTATACTATACCATACTATACTATACTATACTATACTATACTATAGCATTACTACTACTACTACCACCACCACCACCACCACTAATAAATAATTAAAAAGACGGGGCCAAGCCATAAAAGCAATAGATGACGTTACGCTGATTGGCTGAAGGGGTTGTCTGTCAACTGTACTCCCACAGCCAACCATGCATTAGCAGGGTCCAGACAACTTATTTGTATAGTACCTCTAAATGTGACTCAAAGTGATATAGTACTGACTGAGTGACAATACAAAAGCTGATCTGATGCAACAAATAAGTCTTGTCTTGTCTCTACCAGGCGATCGTTTCTCTCGTTGTCATGGCGATGGAGAAGTCTTAGACCACCTTCCCCTGGGAACAGATGTGAGTGGTTCGACGCTAGGCATTGTGGGAATGGGTCGTATTGGTTACAAAGTGGCCAAGAGAGCGGCAGCCTTTGATATGAAGATCCTTTATCACAACAGAAATCGCAGGTAACACGTACGTACGTGCACGCACGCACGCGAACACCTAACTTTGAAAATCTTTTGATCAGTAGTTCTCAAGCCCCTGAGGGTCACTAGGTTCCACTTCAGTTAGTCTAGTCCACTTTCGGCACACAGTAGTCAGTACAGTAGTGCAAACGTCGGTCACTCTCTGCTGATTACTGATCGTCTGCACCTTTGTTAAATTGACGTACACACACACACACACACACACACACACACACACACACACACACACACACACACACATTCCTCTCTCTCTCTGTCGCTCTAATTAATTAGTATCATGTCCAGCAGCTGTGTCCCGGCGGATCCTGCCGGGAGCTGCCTATGCCATAAAAAGCATAGGTGAGTTCCAGTCTACTAGGTTCTTTATGGGGCTTCCAAAAAGAGGCTAAAGGGAAGCGTGCACATCCCAAAAGAAACCGTTCCGGTGCTGAACAACAATACATACAAAAGGAAGGGAAGTTCACACACTGTAACTCCCAGGATAGAAAAAATATTGGAGTTCCCAAATAACGTTTCAACTTAAGCAAACATTGTTTGAGAACTCCAATGAATCTTCTCCCGGGCTTCCAAATGGACCTTTACAGGTCTGTAACTCTGAAAGTGTACGAACCTGTGAAGTCCATTTTTTTTGCCATTTGTACACTCTCAGTTTATGGGGTTATGAAAACGTGTGAGAAACAACTGGTTTGAATGTTTGGTCTTGAGCATGCATTCATTTAAAGTCACAAAGCACTGTATAGTCAAGACTTCAATGAGTCTTAATTATGAAGCCGAGGTACCGTGGGCAATGGCACCTTGAAGGTTGAAATTTAAATTAGTAGTGTTATTAGTTATATTCATTATGAATTACTTACTTACTGTCTTCTAATGTGATTTCTGGCCCTTCCAACCCAGGCTTTATAGTCGTGGCGATGTCGTTGCTTCCGGTTGTCGTGGCAACACATTGTATAATAGAAAGTGACTGACTGATTCCAGGTCTGTGGAAGAGGAGCAGGCAGTGGGAGCAACATTCTGCCCCCTACTGGCGGATCTGCTCCATGCAGCAGACTTTGTCATGGTGGTGGTGAATTTAAGCAAAGAAACGACACATCTGATTGGACGAGAGCAGCTGTCAGCCATGAAACCCACAGCCACCCTTGTCAACGTCAGCAGAGGTACACGCATGCGTACACACACACACACACACACACACACACACACACACACACACACACACACAGATGTATGTTCTTATTAATTATTAGTAATGTGTGTACTGTATAGGTATGGTGGTGGATCAGGAGGCATTAGTTGACGCTCTTCAGAAGAAACGGATCAAAGCTGCAGCTCTGGATGTCACCTACCCTGAACCACTTCCTCGGTATGTAGGCACGCACACACACACACACACACACACACACACACACACACACACACACACACACACACACACACACACACACACACACACAGTGAGTGAGTGCATGCGCTCCCGGTGCGCATATCCGAACACACCCTTAACTGAAATGGATATGTCATATAAGTTTGTATTTGCAGTGTGTGTGTGTGTGTGTGTGTGTGTGCGCGCGCGCATGTGTGTGTGTGTGTGCGTTCTTGCGCATGTTTATGTGTATGTGTGTGCATGCTTGTGTGTGTCTGTTTGAGATTACTTGGCAAATGTTCACTTGCTCCTTCAAAGGACATAATTGTATTGCTGGCTTAACATGTGTATAGAAATAAGTTAAATAACGTGTGTGTGTGTGTGTGTGTGTGTGTGTGTGTGTGTGTGTGTGTGTGTGTGTGTGTGTGTGTGTGTGTGTGTGTGTGTGTGTGTGTGTGTGTGTGTGTGTGTGTGTGTGTGTGTGTGTGTGTGTGTGTGTGTGTGTGTTTCAGAGACCATCCCTTACTGTCTCTGCCTAATGTGATTGTTTTGCCCCACATGGGCACTCACACATTAGAGACCACGGGTCACATGGTACAGAAGATGGTGACCAATGCCCTTGCAGCGTTGGCTGGGGACACGCCCCCTGATGAGGTGAAGCGTTGACACGGACAATGCTGGGATTTCACTGTACTGTACATCACAAATAATTATGTTGAAATCACATGGATTATTACAATATCTACAGTATACTGTACAGATGTTTCAGACATCCTTCTAAAGTTGAATTTTCTTCTCAACTTTAAAAGGCTCCAATTAGCATTTGTAGCCCCCCCGTCCCCCTAGATGTAATTTCTCCTGATAAACTGTAGTCTCACATAGCCAGACAACTATTCCACAATCTCAAGCTATATGCTTAGCTGTTTTCCATTTTTATTAGGATAAACTTGCGCGACTGTAAAGACGAAACGGAAGTGGGGAGGAGGCTCCACTTCCGCTTTATATTTTACTCATGATAGAGCTTCCGTTGCTCCAGACTGTATGACGGAAGCATTTGGAAATTGCGAAAGGGAACAGTCTGGCAACGTGAGACTAGATACACTGTCTGTGATTCAATGACACTGTGAAATATCATGTCTCAGTTATGTTGTGAAGTTAAGTCATCAAGATCAAGTGTTAAAGAATTACATTAAATGAAAATTGGGCAATAGGTTAATTTTATACAGTATGCATATACAGTGTATAATATAGAGTATGGTTGATGACTTCATTCCATGTCAATGTTTTCTGCTTTTGTACATAATATATACATACATACTTTCCCCTACGCACGTGACATCCTCATACCCGGAGGTACAAATGTCGGATGTATATATGTATCTTCATGTCGCTGGCTTCCATTGACAATGAATGGTATATTTATATGCCTGTGTGAACGCAGCATTATTGCTGTGGATTGAGCTGAATACAGACTACAGAGGACATGTCACGTGTGTGTGTCACATTTATAACGGATACCCCAAATCTTTCACTGACCATACTGCTTACATTTACATAACTCTTTATAAATAAATAAATTAAATTTTGTCCTTTAAATAAATGCTAATAACAAATGTCAAAACATGAACACACGTCCACACTGGATTCCTCAGAACCAACTGTCCATTGAGAATAAAACTGTTGTTCCTTTTAAAGATATGTGCTGCTTTTTGACTGCATTCTCGGGTTTAGTATTCAATTGGATGGATGGTGGATGTTTACATAGAAACAGACAGACAGCGATAACAAGTTGGAGAGCTGCTATAAAACAATTGTGGTGACATCTGTCTAAAATAACAGTGGACAATCGAACAGTATGTATAACTATCATAACGTGTACATAAGAAACCAACACATATCTACATAGTACAGTATAACTGGGAAAAATGGGCAACAAGAAGATACAAGGAATACAGACAGACAGGCAGGCAGGCAGAGACAGACAGACACACACAGGAAACATTGTAAATTCCAAGGACCCTGAGCGAGCTGGCTTTCACAGATGTCTAGTGTCTAGTGTAGGGCGCAATACACTCCCTCTGCCAACCTGGGGAGAGCAACGGATTTACCTCATGCTTCCTTCTATGCATGAGGAGTCCAAGTCCGCATCTTTTCACCTGACGGGGGGGACGGGGGGTGTTATTATACGTCATTCCAACTAGTTCCTTTCCCCTCCGTCAGGCGCCCCGGCTGGCCACGGGGAGGCAGTATAGAGACCAGGATTACTGCATGTATTTTGTGAGGGTATACCTACTACCTCCCCTATAGGGGACACAGGGAGAACTTGCAAAGTCCACATATATAAATAAGTATTGGGGGTTAACATTGCCATGGGTTCATTCTCAGTATATACTGTATAGATATCACCCTCCCGCTCTCTCTTTCTCTTTTCTGTCAGTCTAGTCTCCCAGTCCCACCTTGCCATCTCAACTCAACATGTTTCTCCCCTCATCATCTACATTTATTTTGGTGTCCTCCCCTTCTCCACTTAACCTCCTCCTCCTCACCTCTCTTTCTCCTTTCATCAATCCACCATCGCTCTGTCATCCCTGACTCCCAAATCTGTTTCTGTTACTTCCTCTCCTAACCCCCCCCCCCCCAGCATTTCAAGTGCTGTCTGTCTGTCTGTCTGTCTTCATCCCAGCATCTGCCCCCTCCCTTGATCTATTTGACCTTTACATTACTGACCTGTGTGTGTGTGTGTGTGTGTGTGTGTGTGTGTGTGTGTGTGTGTGTGCGCGTGCGTGTGCGCGTGGTAGAAGCTATATCTGTTCCAGTGGCCCAACAGGTGTGCTGACTCCATCCCACCTACACTGGCTCCCAACTTGCTCCCACATCATCATCATCAGCCCTGCCAATCTCCATCAGTAGCCATGGCAACTGGCCTCTGATTGGTCAGCCCCTTGTCTATTGCCTCTGACGTCACTTCCTCACTTCCTGTCCGCCATTTTGCCCTGTAAAAGAGAGTGCTCTGGGTGCTGGTGAGGTGATGCTGGCGAACAAACGCCAATAGACGTCTCGTGTGCGGGTCTCGAGCCACCCCGTGTCGCCTTAATTGAGCTGGAAACGGGAGTACAGTGTGTGTGAGTGGAAACATCTTTTTTGGACGCGCGCGCCCTCGGTGACGCCGGAGTGGCTCCGCTACTCGCGCCGGATTGGTGAAAAGGGAGAGCCCCGAGGAGGAGGACGCACGCACGCAGTCAGTCTCTCACACACACACACACACACACACACACACACACATACGCACAAATGCACACGCGCACACACACACACACACACACACACACACACACACAGAGCTGAGGGGTCATAGTGTATGTATATATAGTAACATTCTCTCACACACACGCATGCACGCAGCGTTGGTGTAAAATTGTAAATAGTGTCTCTCCCCACTGTGTTTCTTATTACGCATAAACAGCCCTGTTGCTGACAGAAAATAGTCAACTCTAGTTTAAAGTTGTGCTCATTGTCTGTGAGACTAACTAATCACATTGTCAGCGGTTGGTTGTGTGTTTGTTTAGTTAGCTGGTTTAACTGTTGGTTATACATATATGGTGGGAGAGGAGTCAGTCTGATTAGCTTGTTATTGTTACCCTGTTGTTACTAGTTAGCTTTAGCTGTGTTGTGGAATATGGGAAAATCCTAGGGTGAATAAATATCCCATAGCCCGAAGGGACCGTCGCGCTCTGATTGGCTAGTTGGCCTTTATAGAAGAGATCAGTCCAAAATATGTAAATGTAATACATCTGTTGTAATACAATTGTATTAGTATTTAACCTATTATATATCCTAATTATAATAGATTAAAAAAGCTATTGCCTATTAACTGCATTATTAATTACATTTTTAATAAAATGTGTAGCTCACATACCCTAACCCTAACCCTTAGTTTAATTTGATATATAGGCCAATTTTAGTTTATTTAGGATGGGTTTGGTTGTAACTTGTATACATTTGGTATATTGGTATATTGAGAAAAATCTGCCCTTTTGTTCTTCCTTCATGTCTTTTAACACTCTATTATAGCTTAATTTTCCCTCATATTAATTACTATAATATTGTCTGGGCTGCTACATATTCAACACATCTCACTAAATTACTGATCATTCAAAAAAGGTTTCTGAGAATTATTTCACATTCAAATCGGTATGAGCCGTCTGCCCCGCTCTTTATTAAATACTCACTATTACCCATTGACAAAGTAAACGTTTTTCAGACCATTTATGTTTAAATTCAAAAAATGCATACAAGACCTTCCGTCTTCTTTTCACAATTTCTTCCGTGTTACTTCTGACATTCACTCCTACCCCACAAGGCAAAGAAATCATTTTGAATTACCCTATTGTCGCACGTCCAAACATCAATCTTTCATCAAATTTAGAGGCCCTCATCTATGGAACTCCCTAGATGCTTCACTTAAATACTCATTATCCTTGCCAATATTCAAAAAACATCTAAAGAAATATCTTGTTTTTTCCTCTCTGTAGATTACATGTTTTACCTTGATGCGTTATATTTTCTTTTGTGTGTTTGTTGTTGTATTGTTTATTTCTGTTTTTTGTGCAGTCTGTGTTTTTATTTCTTTACTGCACAGCTGCCCCCCTTTGACAACTTGTAGATTTATGTACTGTTCTTTATGAACTTTTAATCTTTTAAACCAATGACCTCTTCCTTCAGGAAAGGATTCCATATAAGCCTTCTTCCTTATTACTTATTACTTACTTTCCTTGCATTGTATTTTTGTTTCTTTGATATGTTATTGTCTATTTTTTGTACCATATGCTAAATAAACCGAAACCTAAACCATTTGTCCTCTAGCTGGATAGCTGGACCCAGGTGTACAGCAGATTCCATGGCAATGAATCCAGAGTCGTTGTGCTCACCCAAAGTGCCACGGATGTTAGAATTTTGCTGGGCCGGCTATTAGCACCACGGAATTCTGCCGTTGTTGAATAAAAAGCAATTTTAATCCGACTGCCCCGGCTATTTTTCTCAAGATGATGTGCGTTCACAGTTGCGCAGTGCGGTCCAATGTGGCCATCTATATCAAACGCATTTTGCAGCAGCCGGCTACAAACGTCAAATGTATCTTTGCATCTTCATGTCGCTGGCTTCCATTGACAATGACTGTATCTTTGCATCTGCCCGTGTGTGAACAGAACGCAGCACAACCCTGGCCTGCAGACATGTACCAGTTACCAGTGCAGAATCCGGAGAGCATCAGAACATCCAGGAAGAGAGTCAAGGAGATCCTTACTGACATAGGACTGGACTCCTGCCAGGATCTATGGAAGGTACTGCTACTGCTACGGGGCGGCTGTGGCTCAGGAGGTAGAGCAGGTCGTCCAATGATCCCTGGGTCGGCGGTTCGAATCCCGGCTCCTCCTGTCCCACATGTCGAAGTGTCCTTGGGCAAGACACTGAACCCTACATTGCCTCCAATGAGTCGGTCGGTGCTAGCTCGCCACCATTGGTGTGTGAATGTGGGGAGTGAGGTCGCTGGCGTCGACTGTTCACCTCCCAATGTATGAATGAATGAACCATTGTAAAGCGCTTTGAGCTATAACTCGCTATAAAAATGCTATTTATTATAATTCATTATTATTACTACTACTACTACCAGGGACGTGTACACATAGACATCAAAGGGGGTTTCAGCCCCTGCCCTGTTACCCGTCTGTAAAACAACTGCCCTCTCCAGACCACGAGTGCAGCATTTGCCATGGTGAAAGAAATGCAAAATGCCACTCCTTTCCATGCCATACCGGAAGGCAGCATTCAGGAGAATTGCTTTTATTTCTCCGAATGCTTCTGAACTAGAACGCAGCATTTTTGTGTTGAACTGATTTGTTTCTAAATCCATGTCGTACAAGAGTTCTGGGTTGCGCCCCGAAAATAGCTGATCTACAAGCTCACAACACGTTGCGCTGCGACATGTTGTGAGCTTGTAGATCAGCTATTTGTTTGCTATTTTTGTCCAAAAGTGTCCTACGAGATTTCAGCCCCTGCCCCTCTAATACTCTCTGCACGTCCCTGACTACTACTACTACTCTATTACTTTACTATGACACTACTACACTACTTTGATTACTAAAACTACTGCTGCTACATGTATTACTACTAAAACCAGTGGTGTGTTGTACGCTATAATAGTATGCCGTGCTGAAAGTGTTTTTATTTTATTTTATAAAAAGCGTATACTGTACGTCTGCCAGCCATTTCATCCGTTGACCAGTTTCATGAAAATCCTGTGTGTAATGATAGCAACAGTAAATGCATTCAGCTTGAGTTCCATTTGAATGATGGAAATTCCATTCTCTCTCTCTCTCTTATCTCTCTCTCTCTCTCTCTAGGAGATGAAGAGTTTCGATGCTGGTGAGCTCGGTTATAACACAGAGTGGGAAGACCTCACAGACTGTTATCGCCCTAAGAGGAGGAAGAAGGTAAATACACTCTGGCATTAGTTGAATTCATCTCCACCACTCATCAATCCTGTATAAACTTGACATCAAGCTGGTCTGAGGGGGTTTGCGCACACTGCGGGCTCCATCTTGCGCCACCCTTATCCCTTATCCGTAAACTAATTAGCCATTTAAAAAAACCTTTTGCAATAGTTCAACTAGCCGATCTACATCGAGACATTGTGAGCTTGTAGATCGGCTATTTGAACTATTTTAAAAGGTTTTTTTGAAATAGTAAAAAAAAATGGCAAATTAGTTTAAGGATAAGGGATAAGGGGTGGCGCGAGATATAGCCCTGCGTCTGTGAGGAACCCTAATGCTGGGTTCACACACTGGCCAGGTGCAAAAGATACAAAGATGCAAAGCTACACAGTGTAATTGTAGCTTTGTATCTTAAGTTGAAACTAGTCAACTCTTTTTTTTTGTAGCTTGGTAGCTGTTGTAGACTTTGCAGCAGCTACAAATGTCAGATGTGTCTTTATTATAAATTCCCAGTCGCCAGCCAAGTCTATGGACTTTAATGTTTGTTTAGGGCAGTAAATACAACGCAAGGCGTCATCGGGGTGATGCAAATACTTCCTTTGCTGCTCCCCTCACTTCACACGTGTGTGATTTATTTTAAGTAGCCAAGTAACCAGATGCCTTCCCAGTTTTAACTCCTTCAGTGCTATTACGCCGTGTGGCCACCAGATGGGATCGGGGCCAGTGCCAGTTTTTGGATAACCTCTCCCAAAAGCTAGCACATGTTTACACGAGTTTGAACCGGAACTGAAAGTAGGCCAGCTCACAACAGTCATCTGGGGCCTGTATATTAGTGCGATAGCTTTTAAAAAAATCATAACAAAGTCAAATTAAGCTCTAATCAAGCGCCGAATATCGCATTTTTTACAGATTTATAAGCCATAATGCATATAAAGACGGTTTGTGCGCGGGCGTGCATCCTGGATTTTTGGCCGTTTTTATGTGATCGTGGCCTGGAGCTAGCAAAAAATGCTACAACATGCTAAATCGCGGATTAACGTGGATTAAACAAAACTCGCCTTTACGGCTATGGCAAGCTTAACCAGTATATTTTACCAGTGTATTTTGTTATAGTTCTTCTATTTATAGTGACTCATAGGAATAGACTAAGTGACAACCAGGAATAGTCTGTTGACCACCGGAGAGACGGGTGGCAGCCGGAAATTAGACGGCAACCGGGAGCAGTATGGGTTAGCGCCCCAGCCTGTGTCTTCCGTGAGGAAGAAGCCCAACAAACCCACGGTGAGGCCTTTAGGAGGGCCATGCAAGCCTCAAGCGGAGCCGGCGGCACCACCAAGGGCAAGGTGGAGCCTGCGGAACCTTTGGGGCTTGAGAATCCACCATTCCTGAATAAAGTGCCTGGTGCTGGGAGTCTGGTGCAACGCACAGGGCCTGACCTGGTGAGAGCAGGAGTGGACCTGGTGAGACGTAGGAGGGGCCCGGACAGGTGTCAACCCACAGAGCCTAGTCCTTCCATGTGCCAGAATGGTACCTCCCAGTCCCGGCAGAGTAGTTCAGAAGGAATGGATTGTGTGGCCCTGGTTTTTCCCTAATGGGACTTATCGTGGGTAGCTACTGGGACGTAAGTCGGGACTTAATCACTCCCGGCTGGGTCACCTGAGTGAGGGGTATGATGTTGCGAGACCCGAAACCCCGATGACCTTGGGATACATCACTGAGGATACGTCCCAGGTGCATCGATTTATGTATGTATTTTGTTATAGTTATAACCAGAGTTAAGGTAAGCTCGTTCTTACGGGCTCGGCACGGAACCAGTGTTTGTTGCGTGGTGGAAATGAACCCTAACCTCTCTCTCTCTCTCTCTCTCTCTTGTGTCTTCCTGACTGACTGTCTAGTGGTGGTACCGCACCGACACCCTGTGCTGCTCTCTGTGCTGGTTCTCCACGCGCTCCTGGTACTCCTTCCGGAGCCACGTGCAGCGTTGTCACGAGGAGGAGGCCAAACTGGCGTGCCTGTCGCCGTGCTCCTACTGCCCCTACGTCTCCCAGCCGGCCCTCGTCAACCGCCACGTCAAGCTGTTCCACACCCACGCTCCGGGCGGCACCGGCAGAGACAAGAGCGGCGACGGCAACACGCACAGCTCACAGGTGGGCTGGTTCGTGGGATTCAGTTATAGGGCAGTTGTTTGTTTTCAAAACCCTTTTCATATCAAGGTCCGGCAGAGATTAAAGTAGGGTGCATTTTGCATCCCAAAACGCCGTTTATAGTGACCTGAGATCAGATTCTAAAAATGTCTTCTACATCCTGACAGTTTTCTCAAAAAGCCATGTTTCCTGGATAGGATGGGGAAACCAGGAGATGCCTGTGTGTGGGTTGTGTTTGGGTACAATGCTGACTGATTGTGAGTGTGTGTGTGTGTGTGTTCTCCTCCTCGCAGGTTGGTGAGCGTGTGTTCTTACCAGGGGTCTGCGGGGACAAGTACTCGTGCACGACGTGCGGTTTCCACGACAGCCTGCTGTATGCCATGAGGAAGCACGTGCTGGTCACCCACTGCGAGGCGCTGCTGAAGAGCTACTACGGCATACGCTCTGCAGCCGACGGCAACAAACGAGGAGGTGAAGCCGCTAAGCTGAGGTTAAGGCCCAATTTCCAATACCCCAAAATCTCGACCACTCGCTCGCTCACACTCGATCACACCGCGTTACGGTGAAATTGGTGACCCGCTTAAATATGTGACCGTCTTGTGGACTTACATGGAGGTCTTTAAAACCGTTTAAGAGACAAAAATGTCAAGACGTCTAATTGCCAACTATGTACCAGATGCCACGGACGTCAAGACGACAAGACGTTTTAATTTTTTAATTTTAATATATTCTCTTTTTTTTTTCTTTTTTTTTATCCATATTTTGAAAATTCCTCTAATCTGGTGTACAGGTGATGACATGCACATTACATGCATAATAGAATTACAAATTCTTTCTTTCTTTATAATGGGAGAATTGGCACTCAAAGCCTAAACTGGTGACCACCAGGTGGCGCGTTAAATATGTGGCATAAATACCGCTTCTGCTTATGAAACAGACCACAGTGATTTAACGTTCGGACGCTGACGTTATGTGACTACACGCTTGTCACATGTTTCAGCAGGGCACCAATTTCACCGTAACACCACCATGCTGGAGTGAGCGAGTGTGAGTGAGCGAGAGGCCAAGATTTGGGGTATTGGAATTTGTCGTATGAATTTGTCGTCATCAAGAGTTTACATCAATGAGATCAATACTTTACCTTTACCCATTAAGACCTGAGAAGGACCTCCAGAATGATTGGCCGACAAACGCCATCTGAAATATATTATGTTGTTCCAGGGATCCCCCCAGAAGCAAAGATATGAGTTCACTGTGAAATAATATTCAAAAGAATATTCAAAGATTTGTGCTGCATTTTCACAATTTTGCTTTATATGTTGAAAAATAGCAGATCTACAAGCCCATCGTGAGTGCCGCGCTACGAGCTTGCAGGCCTGCTATTTTTTTTAATAGTGAACATGTGGCGCAAATCTTTATATATATTCTTTCAGAGCCAATTTTTTTAGCTCAAATCTTTGCTTCGGGTGGGTCCCTGAAACAACATATTTTCAGATGGGGGTCCTTGACATGAAAAAGGTTGAGTACCAGTACTGAGACAGAAACATAGGGTATTTCAAAAGACATTTTTTAGAATCTGATCTCAGGTCAGAATGAAAACTGTCAGGATGTAGAAGACATTTTTAGAATCTGATCTCTGGTCAGAATGGTTTAACACGTGTGCTGACAATTTGTGCGTCTTATAGGGACCTCCGCTGCCGGGGCCAAAAGGATCGGGGGCCAGTCCAAGTTCTTCTGCCGCGGGTGCGACATGCCAGCGGAGACGTCGGAACACCTCCTGTACCACCTGCTGAGTTCGGACAAACACGCAGAGGTCAACGCCAAGATCAGCCCCATGCTGGTGGAGCACATGATCAGCATGAAGGGCAGCTCGTCTTCTTCTTCTTACACCACGGTAAAAAAGGACCGTCTCATCATGGAGTTTTGACCTGATATGAGGACGATTATGTCTTCTAAATCCTGACAGTTTGAAAACCACTGACATAGAAACATAGGGTTTTTCAGAAAACTATTTCACGTCAAAGACCCCAAAAATGATATGTATTTGGCCTCCCCCCCCCCCCCCCCTTCCTCCAGAAGCAAAGATTTGACGTTCACTCTGAAAGAATGTATACATTTGCGCCACATTTTCACGATTTTTCAAAAATAGCAGACCTACAAGTTCATAGCGTGGCACTCAAAAGGGGTTCCCGCCCAGGATGGGATAAAATACACCTGCACATTCCGTGCTCAGCCAATCAAAGCATCACTATGGGGTACACAGACACACAAAAGCTTAAAAACCAATACAAATATTAAAACAAAAAAAAGACACACAAAGCTGGGCATAGGAGGGGCTAGCCTTAAAGATATATGTACATTGGCCCGGACGGTTAGCTCAGCCATGTGAGCTATGAATGGGGGGACTTTTTTATTATTCCCCACAACAGCTCTAAGGTATATTAATGACATAGTAAAATGTTGAAAATTATTAGAATTCCCCTTTTAATATGATAACTGTTAATAACAATGACTATTAACGTGAAAACCCATTCTGACCTGAGATCAGATTCCAAAAATGTCTGTTCTGAAAATGACAGTTTTCTGAAAAAGCTATGTTTCTATGTCAGTCGTTCTTCGATTTTTCCAAAATAGCTGAACCTACAAGCTCGTAGCGCACCACTCGGTGGCGCGCTATGAGCTTGTAGATCTGCTATCTTTCAATAGCTAAAGCATAGCATAATGCTAACACCAAAAGGGGTTAATAACAAAAACTATTGATTGACTCAGGCTGATATTTTTCGCGGTGACCTTCCCAACCTTCCCAGAGTCACCGGGTGCCCACTCTGCCGCCGCGCGCCATGCAGCAGGTGGTGTCCATGGTCTCCAACAAGGCGGTGGCGGCTAAGGACGCTCCTCCTCTCCCCCCTCCTCGCAACGGGAAGCCCGTCCCGGGGTCTCAGCAGGGCGCCGTCCTGCTGGCCGCGGCCCCCCAGACCACGGCGCTGGTGTGCTCCACCGCGGGAGGAGGGCAGCAGATCCTGCTGGCCAATCCCAACGCGGCCTCCACGGCGACGGGCACGCTTAATCCGAGCCAGCCCTACCAGCTGGTGCTACAGCCTGGAATGCAAGGCAAACAGGTACGGCTGCAGCCATATATATAAAGGCTAGATGGCTCAAGGCGGAGTCTCTGGCCTAGTTCACCCAGCGGCGGCCATCTTACTTCGGGGCTACAGTACAGTATGTTCTGTGGCAGCTCAAACAAAAACAGTCATAACTCGCTCAAATCTTGACGGATTTACAAACTGGTTGGTTTATTACAAACGTTGTCAACGTGGCTATGATTCAGGACTTAATTTAGTTTTTATATGAACGTCGTACGAAAGCATATACGTATGCGGACGTCTGTGACGTTTATAACAAACCAAACCGGCTGAAAATCGGTTGAAAATTGAGCACGTTATGTATATGTTGTATATATGCCCCATAGACAAATGTTATGTTACTCCCCCGAAGTAAGATGTAGCAACGTTGCTCTCCATTGGCCAGAGCGCGGGTGAGCCATCTTAGCTTTCTTATATATATCTATGGCTGCAGCTATCCATAATTGTTTTTAATAGGGCCCCTACTACAGTATATACAGGTTTAACCCATTTAGACCTGAACTGATTATACAAATCCTGACAGTTTTCTGAAAAAAAACAATGTTTCTATGTCAGTGGTTCTCAAACTATTTAATGTCAAGGAGCCGTATAGAATTATTGGCCACCGACCCCCATCTCAAAATATGTTGTTCCAGGGTTGTTCAAAAATAGCAGACCTACGAGCTTGTAGATCTGATATTTTTCAATAGCTAAAGTATAACATAATGCTTAAAACAAAGGGGTTTCTGCCCAAAATGGGTTAACCGTTGCACCCTTACAAACAGGTGGGGTTATTCAGTATGCCGTTCTGAAGCTTTTCCTCTCGTCTCCTCCAGGTCCTCCAGGCCATTCGCGGCCGTCAGCCCCAGCCTCGGCAGGTTGTCCTGCAACCAGGAGTCACCTTAAACCTGGCCAAGGTAGGGGTGGAAGAAGGTGCATGTTCCCTTCTTGGTTGCTCAACTTGACTGCACTGCCCTACAGGGTCCCAGTACTCCCCAGTGTCCCCACGGTCGTGACATTCCTGGAAATAACTTAAAATTATTCAAAACATCACACCCGTGTGAACTGAGTGGTGCTCTCTTGCCCCCTCCTCTCTCTCTCTCTCTCTCTCATTAGCAGGCAACAGTACAGCACTATCTCTCTCTCTGTTTCTGGCACAACAGCGCCCCTACTGGTACTAATAGTCATACTCGCTCATTAACGTCACATAGGCGGGTGAACCAACACATAGGCGGACACTGACATTGCTGTTCCTTGGAGTGGTTGCACCACTCAAAAATATAGTAATACAGTGTAGTAATAATTAAAAAAAATCATCTAGGTTTTACTGTATAATGTTGCAAGCCACAGTTTTGTGGGAATTCAGTTGCAAGTTTCTTGTCTCATCGCCAATATTTGGTCTGAACTAGGCTTAACAAAGACACTGATGTACATTGTTGAGTGATTTGGTCTGAACTAGGCTTAAAAAGACAGTGATGCACAGCCCATTGTTGAGTGTTTTGAGACTGTTTCCCCCCCCAGGTCAACCACAGCCAGACCAATCGGCCTGTGATGCTAGCCCAGGTCAAAGGTGCTACTGGAGGTACTATCGCAACGAGCCAGTCTTTGATGTTTTCCCAGGTACAAATTCTAAATATATATATATATGTCATATAACATATGTCCATGTCCGGGGATTGGGCACACTAAAACTATATCCAGGATTTTGGGTTATGCTCTCGGTATGCATGCTAGTTAGAGTTTTGTAGAGATGTGCTACTGTATTCATCTTGTTTGTTTGTGGTGTGTGTCTGTGTGTGTGTGACAACCCGGTCATTTACAACCTGTGTGATGTAGAAATGTGAATAACAATCGATTATCGACTCATGCTCATGTAATGGTGATGTAAAACAAACGGTGCCAACACAAGCATTAAACGCCATTAACATTAAAGAGACAACATGACGTAATGAGGGACAATATGACGTAGATTCATTGGCGTTTTTGCCTGTGTGGAAGTTCAGATAAATTGCTCAACCCACTGAGGAGAAAAGTTATTTTCATTTAAATCACGCGTGCCTCCTGTGTTTGCAGGTGAACTCTTCTCAGCCTGTGATGACGGCTGGCGGACAGCTGTTGTCCTCGCCTAATGTCAGACTCGTACCAACTGGAAACCAGGTAAAGCTCAACCCCCGACCGACGGGTCTCCTTCTCCAATTTGACCTGTACCCCCTTAACTCTGAGACCCCTTTTGCCTACTGTATTCAGTAGGCAAAAGAGAACCGGTTCAGTTCTTTTTTGAGCCAGAGCTCCAAATTTGGAACGTTAATTATGAATCGAGTGTGCAAAACTATACCTATATTAAATTGTTCATAGGATCAATATAAGTAAATTAATATATGATAAACCTTCCACAGTAGTAGCTTTTTCATAATTTCTATTTTCTTTGCATATTCTCCTATATAATGCCTCATTTGTATATTTAATTATTATTATTTGTAATACAATAAATCATTGTCTTCGTGTAAGTAAACAACTGGGGAAGTGTCATGGTGATAACAATCTAAGTTTTGCCCACTCAATTCATAATTAACTCCATTTGCATCCCAGGGATCAATCATTTAGCTTTGTGAACCACTACCCTAATTGATATGCCAGAGTAGAGACAAGAGTCAAGAGCTGACTCTGAGATACATTTACAGTATTTTACTTACTACAGTATTTTATATTTAGGAGGGGAAAAGTTACATTGAACTTTTCCTGTTGGGACATTTATATAAATAAAAACCCACATTTCAATTTCAACCTGGTGTCCCTATTTTGGTCATTACATTATAGACAGAAAATGTCACCACACTTTCACACGTTGAGCATACAGTATTTGGGAAGTCGAGATATTTCCATTTGAATCTAATGCAAGGGAGAGCAACTTCAACCACCACAGATGTGTTAGTTAGTTCTACTGTATTAACATACTCTACAGAATAATGTTTTTCTTAATGCTTCTTCTACGTTCTATTTTTTGTAATTGTGTTTATTTGTGCTTTAGGTAAATGGTGTGCCAACCTACACTCTGGTCGCTGTTCCCGTTCAAACCGCAGTCACAAAAATCAACCTGGTCACCATTCCCCAACAACCTGGACAAACACAGGCTGCCGTAGGGCAGAAAGGCTCGTTAGCATCGACCAATGAGAACTTGGAGTCTAAGCAACTAGTAACCAAGAGCCAATACCTGGTAAGCCAGAGCAGGGGGGGTACAAATTGTATGTAGGGTCGAGGGGGATATCCATTTGGTTGCGGTTGCCAAGTAATGAAAAAAATCACACCCGTGTGAAGCGAGGGCCGCTCTTATCATTATACATCATCTCACGCCGGCCAATCACAATTTGAGTCCTCACTTTCCGTCTGACACTTTTCTGTCCTCACTTTTTATCCTCAAAACGTACTTTGTTCAGCCAATCAAACGTCGCTATGCATTGTTCTTAGGTAGATCAACGGGGTACGATGCAGTAGCAACCGCAGGACTCAGTCACATTTCACTCGGTCTCATTTCCATTTCAGCAGCCACCGTTTGTTGTCTGTGTCCATGAGTGTGCATTCTCTATTTAAATGTCTTCTCTATAGAGCGTCGCAGTCCCGCCCCCTACCAGGGCCCAGGAAATGATTCCCCGTTCATTTTCCTCATAGACATTTCAAAAAGTATTTATTTAAAGACCCTTTAAGCCTTGTACAAAGCCAACTCGAGTTGTGACAAATTATGACAACAAACGGGCCGAACAAATAATTAGAAAGAAGAAGAAAATGGCAGGTTACAACACTTTTTGTTGTTGTTTTTCTTCTTTGTAATTATTTGTTTGGTCCAAAATATTGTGTCCAAAATAGGATGCTCTATTGGCTTATTTAGAACCAGAAATAGGCCCATTATCAATACAAAGATTAGATTTATGAACTTATGGAACTTGACTTTGACCAGGAATTCATTCTACAAACACAACGTTGTTTGTTTGCCTTTGGCCAAAACGGCATATGGTTTTTCTCATAAATAATTATAGGCCCCCATTATATTACAGCCGTACAGCCATTTTCCGTGTTGACGACGTTGTGTGCAATCCGCTCTCCTATAGGTGAGGACCGACTGTGGATTCGTGCGCTGCCTGCGCTGTAAGACGCTGCTCTCCGACAAGGGGATATTCCAACACTTGCTCCACGGCCTGCAGTGCTTGTTCTGCCCGTTGATCTTCTACTCTCTCAAGCAACTGCTGGCTCACAACGAGGCGGCGCACAGCCTGAAGGACCCGGCCAACAGACGGCGGGCCAGGCAGGAGTACCTGCTGGAGACCACGGAGGACGGACGGCTGAAGGTGCCCGCGTTCAGCATGAAGACCACGCTGCCCAAAGACCTGCTGGGCTGTAAGAAACTAGAGCTGGCTCTCATCACGGAGAGCAGAGGGAATAAGGTGGGTTTTGACGACGGAAGGGGGGGAGAGTCTTGACTGTTTTATGTGGGTTCAGTATGTCGTCAATAATGTCGGGGCGGCAGCGGCATGGTGCCCTCTCGATTATTCGATTTTCATTTTTACTGCTGAACCCGAGTTTCCTCCGAGATAATTGATCTCTCTCTCTCATTGCCTGCCGAATTTCCCGAGTCATGTTTTATTTGTTTTATTGGGCGATTTCGATAACTTTTAAGACATACAAGCGGCTACTTTTGCGACACGTCACACGTTTGGATCACGTGACCGGAACAAAACAAGTGACGCTCGCTTCTGAGGGCCGCTGGGTAATGGAGTCTCCAATGAAATGCTGTGGAGAGGCTGGTGGCAGGCTGCGAGCGGCTCACATTTCAGATGACTGGAATATGACTCAAACTTAACCCTTATCCCTAAAATAATTCGCCATTTTTTACTATTTAAAAAAACCTTTTAAAATAGTTCAAATAGCCGATCTACAAGCTCACAATGTCTTGATGTAGACCGAAAATGTAATAAAAAGTAAATAGAAAATCTACGCCGCTCCTCCAACAGGTGTTGTACCTGCACCTGAGCGAGGAGCCCGGGAAGCCGCCGCCCGCCGCCGCCCTGCCTCCCGGCGGCTGTCCGTTCTGCACGGCGAAGCCGCCCAACCCCGCGGCCTACGAGCAGCACCTGCGCGGGCGCCACCACGTGCTGCCCACCATCCACGCCATCCTGAAGACGCCGGCCTTCAAGTGCGTCTACTGCCTGGGCGTCTACACCGACAAGCTCACCGGCAAGACCATCTCCATCCACGTGCAGAGGTGTCGCTGTGCGCCCCGGAGCGTCAAGGACGCCGAGAGGCTGTTGAACCCCGACATCATCACCACGCAGAACTCCAACGAGACGAGGTCTGCATGTTACCGTTGTGATTATAATGGAGCTGAGCTGTTCTGACATTCCGTATGTTCATAGGAGGCCTTAGCTATGTTTCACCAGTTTCATTTGAAACAGGCCTCCACCCTCAGGGGGGAGGCCTCCCAGCTCCAACTGAACGTCAGGCGTCAGTCAACCCCCGCCACTCTTGGCCCTCTCTATCTCACTGCCTTGCTCTCTCCCACAATTTTAAGTTACACCTATTTTATGTTAATAACTTGGGTAAAATGTGCAGCATTGGGAGGTGAAGGGGAGACACTTTAATTGTGAAGGGACGACAGAATGAGGAGAGGTGTTGTTGTTGATAATTGTCGAGAGTAATGGATGCGTGTGATATTGAACTGTCAAACTATTTGTATCAATACGGCTGTATCAACAAAATAATTATGTCATAGGTATTATGGGGGCCTCATATTTGTTCTTGAAACGCGCTTCCAGATTCCTAAGGCCGCCCCTGAGTTTGTTGATCTGACCCCATCAAACCCTGTATACACACATTGTTATGTATTCCCTCTTTATTGAGTCAAACTTAGAGGGAGACAGCAAAAAGGGGGGTACAGTGCATCTAGATTGAGCAAGTGTGACCACTTGGGGTCACACTCGTAAAGCTTCATTTTAAAATTACAAATGGAATAAACCTAACCTGGGATCCTGGGAAACGGGAGCCTGGGATTGTAGTCATCAGGCCAGAAGCACCAAGCCGGAACCAGAATTATTTATTACCCAAAATAATCCCCCGGGGTCAAGGGCATCGTCATTTTCGGGCCTACCCAATAAAACCCTGGACGCGGCGTAGTTTAGCTTGTAGGAATGGTGTGTTTGGTATATCTAAAACTGGTATATTCCAACTTGTAGCGACTGACTAAACCACTAGTTAGTTATACTCTATTCAGCATTTAAATGTGGATTTGGGGATCCAAAACAAAGAGGCGCCGAAAAAACCGGAACCAGCATTATTATTATCTTTCGGTATCCATGGCCTAGACCGGATCACACGGGCCAGTTTGGAACGAACGGGCCAGTTTTGCCAGCCTTTCCTCCGAGGTGGAAAGTCTGGTGACTTACAATTATCCAGGAGGTCAACGTTTTATTTTCCTCCTGTAGGGACGGAGGGGCCGTGGCAACCGGCGGACGTAATGGCCGCGCTGTCCCCTCCCCCTCCCCCTCCATCCTGCTGCTGGAGCCCCCTGCTGGCCTGGAGCTGAGACCTCCAGAGGAGAGGAAGTACTTCCTAGGTCAATACTTCAACAAGAAGCCTTACCCCAGCCGCAAAGAGACAGAGGTAGGGTGTGTGTGCGTGTGCGCGTTTTCATGTCAAGGACCCCCAAATTGAAAATATATGCCAAGGACACCCATAAGAGAAGATTTTCTTCTAGCAGTTTCACCCCCAGTTGACCTGATCAGGTCCCCCATTTCTATCTCTGGGACCCCAATGTGTGTTGTAAAATCAAAGTTAATTTAACTCTGAGAGTGTACAAAATTGTATTCCTTAGTCTTACAGTGTTTTTGAGTGGTGCAACCACTCCTACAACCAGCAATGTCCGTGTACCTGTTTGTGTACCTGTTTGTTTGTGCGTGTACCGGTTTGTGTACCTGTTTGTTTGTGTACCTGTATGAGCACGAGTATGTGACTTATTAATAGCAGTAGGGGGTGCCAGAAACAGAGAGAGGGGTAGTGCTGTGTCTCTAATGTTTTTATTTGTTGTTTCCACTTGCCCCCCCCCCCCCCCCCCCCCCCAACGTAACGCATCTTTGTGCATTATATCAATTTGATATATTATCTTATAAACATAATTTTGTGGGTCATAATTGTGACATTTAAAACATCCTATTAAAGTTGCTGGCGAGCCGACTGAAGCTGAGCCGCCCCGAGGTGACGTCGTACTTGGAGAGCAAGCGGAGCGGCTGCGTGCAGGACTGTCGGCGCCTCAGGTTCAAGGTCCTGCTGGGCTTCGACACCACGCGGATGAAGCCTCTGAAGGTCCACATGGACCTGCAGCCCGGCACCGGAGACAGGAGTTCAGGTGAGACCCGGGGAAACTGTTTTGTGTGTGTGTGTGTGTGTGTGTGTGTGTGTGTGTGTGTGTCTTATGGCAGTGGTTTTCAACCCTTTTCGCATCAAGGCCCATTATTTATTGGGCATTTGAGCCACGGAGTCACCAGCCTCTCAGACCCTCTAAACCTTGAATATTGTGTTGTCGGATAACACACAATTCCATGCTGTATTGATGTTGGGTATGTTGTTCATTAAATATGAAGGAATGACAAAGTTCTTCAGGGTGAAGTATTGAGAATTTATTCAGAAGATTCAGCAGAGTAACAACATACAGAGAGTGAGGAACAGGCCTCCTTGCCTGTTCCAGCAGCCCCTCTGGGCGCAAGCCTCCTCAACCCCATTCTCAGACATTCCTTATAGTCATGTAATGTCCATATACGGATCTGTGCTAAACATAAGGGCGACACACAAATAAGTGTACCTTTGCTGACAGCGTGGAGGAGTCAAGTCAGCTGTTAGATTGACAGCTGCATGAATTAGACTGAGCACATTGGTGAGCAAAGATACTTAATGGAAGGAAGATAAATACACAATAATGCATATATCTGGCACTGTTGTTGGCATTCTAAAATTCCCATTACAGGTACGATAGTAGAGATAACAGGTAAACTTTGATCAAAGTAACAATTATTCCACATTCTCTAATTGTGTAGACTTCTTGTAAATAAAGTAATGCAGATGTGTAACAATAATTTAACTCTTGAGAGTGTAAAATGAAACCAATGCACAAATAAGAAAAAGGGTGTCAGGTTTCACCAAAAAACTAAAACATCTGCCATTTTGGTTCACTTGGTCTCTACAATTAGTTGGTAGACTATGACATTTTTGGAAGCTGTCCATGTCTGTTGGTTTCTCTGCTGACCCCAGATTTATTTAGCTAATAAATAATACATTCTTTAGAATTAAAACTAGGTGTGTGGAAAAAATAAGTTAATAAAACAATAGTGTGTGTATACTTTGATTAAATGTGAATGAGGAGGCGCGTGAGACGTGCGTGCGAACTTCGAGACGAGTTGTATGTCCGCCTGACAGTGGTGCATTACATTGTATTTTGATTTGAAATAAATAATGATGAATAGATGTAGTCTACTGTTGTGTGTGTGTGTGTGTGTGTGTGTGTGTGTGTGTGTGTGTGTGTGTGTGTGTGTGTGTTTTTAGACAATAGACCACTTACTTAGCACTTGATTTAACTATGAAAGAAATGAAGACGATGAAGGATATCGTCAAGGGGTTGGCAATGATTGACACACTTGGGTCAAAATGGGTACGCCCTGGATGAAATGTATGTTTCACTATAAATAAAATACCATGACTCTCCTCTGAATGAAATAAAAAATCCTACTAATTAACCCTAAAAATCTATAGACCCTATACCCTCCTTAAGCGAATAAACAAAAATGAACCACCATCCCTACACCCCCCCCCCCCCCTCCTACTAGATACATTAACAGCTTCATTTTTGATTTTCCAGTTCCAATTTTTTCTGCTTCTTGTCGTCACTTTCAGGTTACATTTTCATTTTCATTCAGAGGGAGAGTCATGGTATCTTATAGGGAGGACACGTCCATAATCATCTCTACTAACAATTAAGTGTGTCAATCATTGCCAACCCCTTGACAATATCTTTCATGTCTTTATTTCTTTCATAGTTAAATAGTCTTTATTTCTTTCATAGTTAAATCAAGTGCTAAGTGGTCTATTGTCTAAACACACACACACACACAAGCAACAGTACATCAATTCATCATAATTTATTTCAAATTGAAATACAATGTAATGCACTACTGTCAGGCGGACATACAACTAGTCTCGAAGTTCGCACGCACTCACACACACACACACACGCACACATGCACGCGTACACACACGAACGCACTCACGCACACACACACACACAGCGGCGCTGGCCACGCTCAATGAAGTTGAAACTGGAACACACGCTCGGCATCGTGGGATGCAAGTTGAGCTTGCGGATCAGCTATTTTCGCTTTATCTACTGTTTCCCGTGTCGGACTATTGTCCCGTCTAACCTATGGTTTTCGGACTATTGCTAGAACTTCTGTACGGCTAAAATACTGAATTGGTTGTTATATTATGATATTAATTATAAAAAACCCTAAAACCAATACTGAACTTCAACTAACAAAACCTAAACTTAAATGGAACTTTTATTAACACTAACGACTATACTGAAACCTACCCACTTTAAGGCACGTACTACCACAGGCTCTGAATGCCTGACACTGTGTCCCGGGTTTTATTCCCCAGCCCGGTGGCCCTTTGCTGCATGTCACGCCGCGACTCTCTGTCTGGCTCTATTGTGCTCTCAAAAAAAAGACCTTTTACTAAAAACTATAATAACTCTGACCCCTCCTGGTTTCCTGTCCGTAGGTTTACAAATAAAAATGGAGGAATTCTCTACAACGGCAGCAGTAAAAGCAGAGCCGGACTCCCCAGAACCGTGCAGTTCTGAAAGGGAGCCAGAACATACCGCAGACCACCTCCAGGACACAAAAGAAGGCATTAGAATCAAAACCGAGCTGGAAAGGGAACAGGATAAACCGCTCCAGAACGGCTCCTGTCCTGACTGAGGGTTCCGAAATACTCTGGACAAAACGATGAAGACAGACAGACCACATCCGGTCCTCTCCAAAACCCAAGGGGGGTCGTCATAGCCCAGCCAGAAACCAAACAGAACTGGACCGGAGGTTTACGCCAGCTGATCCAGACCAAAGACAAGGTCCTTCGGCAGAGAGGCTGAGTCCAGGACTGTTGGTGCCCTATGCCAGGTCCCAGCACTAGGTCGCTTTAGTGAGCTTGTATCCCAGGGAGTCCTAAGCCAGGTCCCACAACACTAGGATGCTTCAGTCAGCTTGTATCCCAGGGTGTCCTAAGCCAGGTCCCAACACTAGGATGCTTCAGTGAGCTTGTATCCCAGGGAGTCCTAAGCCAGGTCCCACAACACTAGGATGCTTCAGTCAGCTTGTATCCCAGGGTGTCCTAAGCCAGGTCCCAACACTAGGATGCTTCAGTGAGCTTGTATCCCAGGGTGTCCTAAGCCAGGTCTTAACACTAGGATGCTTCAGTGAGCTTGTATCCCAGGGTGTCCTAAGCCAGGTCCCAACACTAGGATGCTTCAGTGAGCTTGTATCCCAGGGTGTCCTAAGCCAGGTCTTAACACTAGGATGCTTCAGTGAGCTTGTATCCCAGGGTGTCCTAAGCCAGGTCCCAACACTAGGATGCTTCAGTGAGCTTGTATCCCAGGGTGAGAGACTATCTGCTCAGTTTGGGTGCAGATAGATTTGACTCTGGAGCAGTTCTTCCATTGTAAAAGCTAGTGAACTAGAATGGTTCACTCACTTGATTATTATTATATTCACTCTTTTTTTAATTTATTAGTTATTGATTCAGAATGGTGTCACTGAATTGTCCGTCAATTAAATGATTCCCCGCCGTCCACCGCAATTAAAAGTCTTAGACCATTTAGACCTGAGGACGATTCTACAAATGTCTTCTAAATCCTAAATTCTAATTTTTATCCCACGATTTTGTAACCCAGTTTTTCTTTTCACCCAGTGCCAATTATCTAATGTAATCCTGGGCGCTACACTTCCTCTGCCAACCTGGGGGGGCTAAATCATAAATTCTGAAAAACCCATGTTTCTATGTCAGTCGTTCTGAAACATTTTCATGTCAAGGTCCCCCAAAAGTATATGCGATTGGCTGCCGACTACCAATCGGAAAATATGACCCCCCCCCCCCCACCTCGCAAAGCCAATATTAATGCTTCTGAATTCTGATGACTTTTATAAATACGATTGCCAGATTAACTGTAGGCGGTACGGAGAATAAGTTGGTGGCAGCCAATGAGTAATAATAATAAGGGTTCCTACACAAGTATGGAAAATGTAAAATAATGTATGGAAACATATTTATGTTTCCAGAATATTACTGCTGTCGCCCCATCTGTTTTACAGATGACTGTCACATGCTTCAGTAGCAACACCATGTGTTACACCTCCTGTTATACAGATGACTGTCACAACATGCTTCAGTAGCAACATCATGTGTTACACCTCCTGTTTTACAGATGACTGTCACAACATGCTTCAGTAGCAACACCATGTGTTACACCTCCTGTTTTACAGATGACTGTCACAACATGCTTCAGTAGCAACACCATGTGTCACACCTCCTGTTTTACAGATGACTGTCACAACATGCTTCAGTAGCAACAGGACGTGTTACACCTCCTGTTTTACAGATGACTGTCACAACATGCTTCAGTAGCAACATCATGTGTTACACCTCCTGTTTTACAGATGACTGTCACAACATGCTTCAGTAGCAACATCATGTGTTACACCTCCTGTTTTACAGATGACTGTCACAACATGCTTCAGTAGCAACAGGACGTGTTACACCTCCTGTTTTACAGATGACTGTCACAACATGCTTCAGTAGGAACACCATGTGTTACACCTCCTGTTTTACAGATGACTGTCACAACATGCTTCAGTAGCAACAGGACGTGTTACACCTCCTGTTTTACAGATGACTGTCACAACATGCTTCAGTAGCAACATCATGTGTTACACCTCCTGTTTTACAGATGACTGTCACAACATGCTTCAGTAGCAACAGGACGTGTTACACCTCCTGTTTTACAGATGACTGTCACAACATGCTTCAGTAGGAACACCATGTGTTACACCTCCTGTTTTACAGATAACTTGGTACAAACATAAGCAGACCGTGCTGGCAGCAGAACTCCAACAAACTAATAAATAATACATATTGCACATTATTTCAACGGAGCAGTGTAGTGAATATTGACCATGTCCCATCAAGAATGTTCTTTACACTTTAAAAAAACCCAAAACTTTTGGTCATTTTATCGTCTATTCAGGCTTATGTGAACAGTCCAGACAGGATTGAAGTTGCTCGATTCAGTATTTAGATATTTGATATTAATTTTAGCTGCCCCGCCCCCTCCCTATACAAACCCATTGTAACCCAACTCCATTTTTGATAGATTAATCCATTCATTATTTTGGTGACTGATATATTGTCTTCCTAATATGCGAGGGGGCCGTGTTTTCTTTAAAATATATATATATATAATGAATCGTCTTTTGTCTCCTGTTGCCTCCTCTTGGAAGAGGAGCCTTTCCAGAAAAAGATATTACAAATAAATGAAAACGTTAAAAGAAAAAACACGGACGGACGATAAATATCTACGTAAATACTGAATTGAGCAACTTAAAAACTGTCTGCGGTGTTCACATAAGCCTGAATAGACGATGAAATGACCAAAGGTTTTTTTTTTTTACTTAAATATCCCTTTAAAGGTAATTCGTTCTAACCGTTTCAGAAACACCAACTATGAGCGTGTTTTTCCAACTCTGAATTTGAAGCCCAAATGCTACAATTACATTTATATTAAATGAATATGGTTTGTTTGTTTCTTTCTTTCTCTCTATTTGAGCACTTGGCTGATAATGTTTTTGTGGTACAACACAGTGAAGTAGGAATTACTCTTGAGTGTCTTCCTGGAAATAAAAATGTCCGGGTTTTCGAGGCTACTGTATTGCTGAATTCATAGAAACCTCTGGTAGACAATAACGTGGAGTTTGTTTTAACCTGCATATGCCCTTGAGGGGGCCCATGTGGTTGGCAAAATTAAGTGAAAGTGAAATTGGTAAAGTATCTGTTCCCTGTAACAGGATTCACAGCTGAACACTTTTTTTTTTTGAAGACTACATAACTTTTCATAATTTTGATGAAAAATGACGATATACTATACTACTAGTATGTCCTAATTTTTCATCGTTTTTGAACATGGGCTATAGCCCCTACCGTACGGCATACTATAGCACGCCGTTTTTCATCATTTTTGAGGATTTGAAGAAAATTCAAAATTTCAAAAAACATGGGTTATAGCCCATCGTTTTTTGAATTTTTGAAAAAAATGTTATCCTCATTTTTCATCATTTTTGAACATGGGCTATAGCCCTTACCGTACGGCATACTATAGCACGCCGTTTTTCATCATTTTTGAGGATTTGAAGAAAATTCATAATTTCAAAAAACATGGGTTATAGCCCATTGTTTTTTGAATTTTTGAAAAAAATGTTATCCTCATTTTTCATCATTTTTGAACATGGGCTATAGCCCCTACCGTACGGCATACTATAGCACGCCGTTTTTCATAATTTTTGAGGATTTGAAGAAAATTCAAAATTTCAAAAAACATGGGTTATAGCCCATCGTTTTTTGAATTTTTGAAAAAAATGTTATCCTCATTTTTCATCATTTTTTAACATGGGCTATAGCCCCTACCGTACGGCATACTATAGCACGCCGTTTTTCATCATTTTTGAGGATTTGAAGAAAATTCTAAATTTCAAAAAACATGGGTTATAGCCCATCGTTTTTTGAATTTTTGAAAAAAATGTTCTCATTTTTCATCATTTTTGAACATGGGCTATAGCCCCTACCGTACGGCATACTATAGCACGCCGTTTTTCATCATTTTTGAGGATTTGAAGAAAATTCAAAATTTCAAAAAACATGGGTTATAGCCCATCGTTTTTTGAATTTTTGAAAAAAATGTTATCCTCATTTTTCATCATTTTTGAACATGGGCTATAGCCCCTACCGTACGGCATACTATAGCACGCCGTTTTTCATCATTTTTGAGGATTTGAAGAAAATTCAATATTTCAAAAAACATGGGTTATAGCCCATCGTTTTTTGAATTTTTGAAAAAAATGTTATCCTCATTTTTCATCATTTTTGAACATGGGCTATAGCCCCTACCGTACGGCATACTATAGCACGCCGTTTTTCATCATTTTTGAGGATTTGAAGAAAATTCTAAATTTCAAAAAACATGGGTTATAGCCCATCGTTTTTTGAATTTTTGAAAAAAATGTTCTCATTTTTCATCATTTTTGAACATGGGCTATAGCCCCTACCGTACGGCATACTATAGCACGCCGTTTTTCATCATTTTTGAGGATTTGAAGAAAATTCAAAATTTCAAAAAACATGGGTTATAGCCCATCGTTTTTTGAATTTTTGAAAAAAATGTTATCCTCATTTTTCATCATTTTTGAACATGGGCTATAGCCCCTACCGTACGGCATACTATAGCACGCCGTTTTTCATCATTTTTGAGGATTTGAAGAAAATTCAATATTTCAAAAAACATGGGTTATAGCCCATCGTTTTTTGAATTTTTGAAAAAAATGTTATCCTCATTTTTCATCATTTTTGAACATGGGCTATAGCCCCTACCGTACGGCATACTATAGCACGCCGTTTTTCATCATTTTTGAGGATTTGAAGAAAATTCAAAATTTCAAAAAACATGGGTTATAGCCCATCGTTTTTTGAATTTTTGAAAAAAATGTTATCCTCATTTTTCATCATTTTTGAACATGGGCTATAGCTCCTACCGTACGGCATACTATAGCACGCCGTTTTTCATCATTTTTGAGGATTTGAAGAAAATTCAAAATTTAAAAAAACATGGGTTATAGCCCATCGTTTTTTTAATTTTTGAGAAAAATGTTATCCTCATTTTTCATCATTTTTGAACATGGGCTATAGCCCCTACCGTACGGCATACTATAGCACGCCGTTTTTCATCATTTTTGAGGATTTGAAGAAAATTCAAAATTTCAAAAAACATGGGTTATAGCCCATCGTTTTTTGAATTTTTGAAAAAAATGTTATCCTCATTTTTCATCATTTTTGAACATGGGCTATAGCTCCTACCGTACGGCATACTATAGCACGCCGTTTTTCATCATTTTTGAGGATTTTAAGAAAATTCAAAATTTCAAAAAACATGGGTTATAGCCCATCGTTTTTTGAATTTTTGAAAAAAATGTTATCCTCATTTTTCATCATTTTTGAACATGGGCTATAGCCCCTACCGTACGGCATTTGTAAGTGTAAGGCTTAATTGGGTCGTCCACTCACAGTTAACAGTCTTTGTATTGAGTTTGTGCTTGAAATGTAGGCCTACTGTAATTCTGCAAACTGTTAATAAATATTTCAATCAATCAATCAATCAAAATTGACATTTCAACTATTGATCAGACGCTGTGCATTGACGACACCTAGTGGTCATTCATTTTAATTGCATGCATGCAGAGAAATCACAACATTGTGAGACGCACTGGGTCGTTGCCATGTTTTGCCACGGAAACCAGCGACCTGCCTTGTGTAAGTAAGTAAGTACATTTTATTTATAAAGCACCTTTCTTAACAATGTTACAAAGTGCTGTACAGTGACACAATAAAATCAATCATAATTAAAACAGGACAGTACAACAAGCAAATAAGAACAACATAATCAAGTCAAATAAAATCAGAAAAATGTTCCCGAAATTAAAACGTTTTCAGTGGACGAAGCCAGGCTTGATACGAGCAGACGTGGCAACGCGATCGAAACACAGGGGCAATCTCCCGTTGGCCGAGAGGTTGGAACTCACGGGCCAATGGGAGCCTGTGTCGTGTAATTTCTCTCTTTACACTGACTATAATTCTATCTATTTGAGACAGAAACGGCTAAGCAATACCGCAGGCTGTAGGCTGTAGTCAAAAGCACCGGACGAATGAAGGCAGGCAGAGAGTGTTCTGAAGTGTAGTGTAGAGTCGATCATTTTATTGCAACCGAGACCAAGACAGAGAGCTTCGCCATTGTCCCTGAGCCTGGAGCTCAGGGACTCCCTCGTACTGAACCGCTGCCGCGGCCAGTTTAAGACTCCCTAAACCTTGCATTTTACAGGACATATATACAGTGTTTTTGCATAGACACAGATATACGGAGGTGGAGACTGAAACTTTACATACCGGTATTCATCAACATATTGCCACTTGGTAAGCAAAGGTCTCTCCTGGATACAATAGAATGCTAAGTTCCCTATCACACCTGGCCAGGCCAAGCTACTTGACTAAGGCCCACGACACCTTGACTTTAAATATCAAAGACAGGCCTCTGCAGACACAGTGACTGCAGATAGTGACAGTTGACTTATTTAGCATGCCCTTAGCACAGTGACCAAATGTATAAGTCGGACATTTTAACATGGCTTATATATGAATATCATGAAATATAGATACCACACCTGCATGCTTTTGGGCGGCCAATAAGGGCAGGGGTAAAACAGAGAGAATTGTTCCGGATCCTTAACATCAACTAGCACAGAAAAGCTGTATTGTAGTAACCAGCAGTTGGCTCAGTGTGATGAGTGTCTGTGTTTGTGATCCACAGGTCCAGGGTTCAAATCCCACATTATTCATGTGTCTTTGTGATGCTTTGCTTTGCACACTGACTTTCAGAAGGACAACTTTAAAGCAGCACAGAAATTCCCAATGATTGTGTGCCTCAGTGGACCAACGGATAAGTCAAATGATATCCGTAGTATACCTAGTAGAAGTGTGCCGGTTCGAACCCCGACATACACAAATCTTTACTGACACTTTGCATTCCACACTAACATCAACTAGCACAGAAAAGCTGTGTTGTAGTAACCAGCAGTTAGCTCAGTGTGATGAGTGGCTGTACTTAGTTGTGATCCACAGGTCCACGGTTCAAATCCCACATTATTCATGTGTCTCTGTGATGCTTTGCTTTGCACACTGACTTTCTTGAATAAAAAATAAAAACTCAAAAGCACCAGGAGACATCTGCTGAATGCCCCAAGGTGCCTTGGCTCAATGGTGTGGAGCGCTTGACCCAGTTGCCAGCTTCAGACAGTTGGCCGGTTCAAGTCCCATGTCATGACATCAAGGTGCTGGGAAGGACCATCGGGAGACGGTGCTCTCTCCCCCTGTTTCCTGAAAAGTAACGGTTGGGGGTTATGCCGTACGATATAGGCTATAGCCCACCGTCCAAAATGATGAGAAACGAGGATAATTTTTTTTTTCAAAAATTCAAAAAACATGGGCTATAACCCATCGTTTTTTTTTCATTTATTCCGCAATTTCCGCAAATTGCGGAAATTGCGGAAATGGAAATTGCGAAAATTGCAAAATTGCGGAAATTGCCGAAATGTTAATTGCGGAAATTGCGAAATTGCGGAAATGGAAATTGCGGAAATTGCGGAAATGGAAATTGCGGAAATTGAAATTGCGGCAATTGTAATTGTGGAAATTGCGGGAATTGCGGAAATTGCGGAAATTGCGGAAATGGAAATTGCGGAAATTGTGGAAATTGCGGAAATGGAAATTGTGGAAATTGCGGAAATGGAAATTGTGGAAATTGCGGAAATGGAAATTGTGGAAATGGAAATTGCGGAAATTGCGGAATAAATGAAAAAAACCGATGGCTTATAGCCCATGTTTTTTGAAATTTTGAAAAAAAAGTTATCCTCGTTTCTCATCATTTTGGACCGTGGGCTATAGCCTATATCGTACGGCATAACCCCCAACCGTTACTTTTCAGGAAACAGGGGGAGAGAGCACCGTCTCCCGATGGTCCTTCCCAGCACCTTGATGTCATGACATGGGACTTGAACCGGCCAACTGTCTGAAGCTGGCAACTGGGTCAAGCGCTCCACACCATTGAGCCAAGGCACCTTGGGGCATTCAGCAGATGTCTCCTGGTGCTTTTGAGTTTTTATTTTTTATTCAAGAAAGTCAGTGTGCAAAGCAAAGCATCACAGAGACACATGAATAATGTGGGATTTGAACCGTGGACCTGTGGATCACAACTAAGTACAGCCACTCATCACACTGAGCTAACTGCTGGTTACTACAACACAGCTTTTCTGTGCTAGTTGATGTTAGTGTGGAATGCAAAGTGTCAGTAAAGATTTGAGTATGTCGGGGTTCGAACCGGCACACTTCTACTAGGTATACTACGGATATCATTTGACTTATCCGTTGGTCCACTGAGGCACACAATCATTGGGAATTTCTGTGCTGCTTTAAAGTTGTCCTTCTGAAAGTCAGTGTGCAAAGCAAAGCATCACAAAGACACATGAATAATGTGGGATTTGAACCCTGGACCTGTGGATCACAAACACAGACACTCATCACACTGAGCCAACTGCTGGTTACTACAATACAGCTTTTCTGTGCTAGTTGATGTTAAGGATCCGGAACAATTCTCTCTGTTTTACCCCTGCCCTTATTGGCCGCCCAAAAGCATGCAGGTGTGGTATCTATATTTCATGATATTCATATATAAGCCATGTTAAAATGTCCGACTTATACATTTGGTCACTGTGCTAAGGGCATGCTAAATAAGTCAACTGTCACTATCTGCAGTCACTGTGTCTGCAGAGGCCTGTCTTTGATATTTAAAGTCAAGGTGTCGTGGGCCTTAGTCAAGTAGCTTGGCCTGGCCAGGTGTGATAGGGAACTTAGCATTCTATTGTATCCAGGAGAGACCTTTGCTTACCAAGTGGCAATATGTTGATGAATACCGGTATGTAAAGTTTCAGTCTCCACCTCCGTATATCTGTGTCTATGCAAAAACACTGTATATATGTCCTGTAAAATGCAAGGTTTAGGGAGTCTTAAACTGGCCGCGGCAGCGGTTCAGTACGAGGGAGTCCCTGAGCTCCAGGCTCAGGGACAATGGCGAAGCTCTCTGTCTTGGTCTCGGTTGCAATAAAATGATCGACTCTACACTACACTTCAGAACACTCTCTGCCTGCCTTCATTCGTCCGGTGCTTTTGACTACAGCCTACAGCCTGCCGTATTGCTTAGCCGTTTCTGTCTCAAATAGATAGAATTATAGTCAGTGTAAAGGGAGAAATTACACGACACAGGCTCCCATTGGCCCGTGAGTTCCAACCTCTCGGCCAACGGGAGATTGCCCCTGTGTTTCGATCGCGTTGCCACGTCTGCTCGTATCAAGCCTGGCTTCGTCCACTGAAAACGTTTTTATTTCGGGAACATTTTTCTGATTTTATTTGACTTGATTATGTTGTTCTTATTTGCTTGTTGTACTGTCCTGTTTTAATTATGATTGATTTTATTGTGTCACTGTACAGCACTTTGTAACATTGTTAAGAAAGGTGCTTTATAAATAAAATGTACTTACTTACTTACTCAAGGCAGGTCGCTGGTTTCCGTGGCAAAACATGGCAACGACCCAGTGCGTCTCACAATGTTGTGATTTCTCTGCATGCATGCAATTAAAATGAATGACCACTAGGTGTCGTCAATGCACAGCGTCTGATCAATAGTTGAAATGTCAATTTTGATTGATTGATTGATTGAAATATTTATTAACAGTTTGCAGAATTACAGTAGGCCTACATTTCAAGCACAAACTCAATACAAAGACTGTTAACTGTGAGTGGACGACCCAATTAAGCCTTACACTTACAAATGCCGTACGGTAGGGGCTATAGCCCATGTTCAAAAATGATGAAAAATGAGGATAACATTTTTTTCAAAAATTCAAAAAACGATGGGCTATAACCCATGTTTTTTAAAATTTTGAATTTTCTTAAAATCCTCAAAAATGATGAAAAACGGCGTGCTATAGTATGCCGTACGGTAGGAGCTATAGCCCATGTTCAAAAATGATGAAAAATGAGGATAATTTTTTTTTCAAAAATTCAAAAAACGATGGGCTATAACCCATGTTTTTTGAAATTTGAAATTTTCTTCAAATCCTCAAAAATGATGAAAAACGGCGTGCTATAGTATGCCGTACGGTAGGAGCTATAGCCCATGTTCAAAAATGATGAAAAATGAGGATAAGTTTTTTTTCAAAAATTCAAAAAACGATGGGCTATAACCCATGTTTTTTGAAATTTTGAATTTTCTTCAAATCCTCAAAAATGATGAAAAACGGCGTGCTATAGTATGCCGTACGGTAGGGGCTATAGCCCATGTTCAAAAATGATGAAAAATGAGGATAACATTTTTTTCAAAAATTCAAAAAACGATGGGCTATAACCCATGTTTTTTGAAATTTTGAATTTTCTTCAAATCCTCAAAAATGATGAAAAACGGCGTGCTATAGTATGCCGTACGGTAGGGGCTATAGCCCATGTTCAAAAATGATGAAAAATGAGGATAACATTTTTTTCAAAAATTCAAAAAACGATGGGCTATAACCCATGTTTTTTGAAATTTGAAATTTTCTTCAAATCCTCAAAAATGATGAAAAACGGCGTGCTATAGTATGCCGTACGGTAGGGGCTATAGCCCATGTTCAAAAATGATGAAAAATGAGGATAACATTTTTTTCAAAAATTCAAAAACAATGGGCTATAACCCATGTTTTTTGAAATTTGAAATTTTCTTCAAATCCTCAAAAATGATGAAAAACGGCGTGCTATAGTATGCCGTACGGTAGGAGCTATAGCCCATGTTCAAAAATGATGAAAAATGAGGATAACATTTTTTTCAAAAATTCAAAAAACGATGGGCTATAACCCATGTTTTTTGAAATTTTGAATTTTCTTCAAATCCTCAAAAATGATGAAAAACGGCGTGCTATAGTATGCCGTACGGTAGGGGCTATAGCCCATGTTCAAAAATGATGAAAAATGAGGATAACATTTTTTTCAAAAATTCAAAAAACGATGGGCTATAACCCATGTTTTTTGAAATTTAGAATTTTCTTCAAATCCTCAAAAATGATGAAAAACGGCGTGCTATAGTATGCCGTACGGTAGGGGCTATAGCCCATGTTCAAAAATGATGAAAAATGAGGATAACATTTTTTTCAAAAATTCAAAAACAATGGGCTATAACCCATGTTTTTTTTAATTTTGAATTTTCTTCAAATCCTCAAAAATGATGAAAAACGGCGTGCTATAGTATGCCGTACGGTAGGGGCTATAGCCCATGTTAAAAAATGATGAAAAATGAGGATAACATTTTTTTCAAAAATTCAAAAAACGATGGGCTATAACCCATGTTTTTTGAAATTTTGAATTTTCTTAAAATCCTCAAAAATGATGAAAAACGGCGTGCTATAGTATGCCGTACGGTAGGAGCTATAGCCCATGTTCAAAAATGATGAAAAATGAGGATAATTTTTTTTTCAAAAATTCAAAAAACGATGGGCTATAACCCATGTTTTTTGAAATTTTGAATTTTCTTCAAATCCTCAAAAATGATGAAAAACGGCGTGCTATAGTATGCCGTACGGTAGGGGCTATAGCCCATGTTCAAAAATGATGAAAAATGAGGATAACATTTTTTTCAAAAATTCAAAAACAATGGGCTATAACCCATGTTTTTTTAAATTTTGAATTTTCTTCAAATCCTCAAAAATGATGAAAAACGGCGTGCTATAGTATGCCGTACGGTAGGGGCTATAGCCCATGTTAAAAAATGATGAAAAATGAGGATAACATTTTTTTCAAAAATTCAAAAAACGATGGGCTATAACCCATGTTTTTTGAAATTTTGAATTTTCTTAAAATCCTCAAAAATGATGAAAAACGGCGTGCTATAGTATGCCGTACGGTAGGAGCTATAGCCCATGTTCAAAAATGATGAAAAATGAGGATAATTTTTTTTTCAAAAATTCAAAAAACGATGGGCTATAACCCATGTTTTTTGAAATTTGAAATTTTCTTCAAATCCTCAAAAATGATGAAAAACGGCGTGCTATAGTATGCCGTACGGTAGAAGCTATAGCCCATGTTCAAAAATGATGAAAAATGAGGATAATCTTTTTTTCAAAAATTCAAAAAACGATGGGCTATAACCCATGTTTTTTGAAATTTTGAATTTTCTTCAAATCCTCAAAAATGATGAAAAACGGCGTGCTATAGTATGCCGTACGGTAGGGGCTATAGCCCATGTTCAAAAATGATGAAAAATGAGGATAACATTTTTTTCAAAAATTCAAAAAACGATGGGCTATAACCCATGTTTTTTGAAATTTTGAATTTTCTTCAAATCCTCAAAAATGATGAAAAACGGCGTGCTATAGTATGCCGTACGGTAGGGGCTATAGCCCATGTTCAAAAATGATGAAAAATGAGGATAACTTTTTTTTCAAAAATTCAAAAACAATGGGCTATAACCCATGTTTTTTTAAATTTTGAATTTTCTTCAAATCCTCAAAAATGATGAAAAACGGCGTGCTATAGTATGCCGTACGGTAGGGGCTATAGCCCATGTTAAAAAATGATGAAAAATGAGGATAACATTTTTTTCAAAAATTCAAAAAACGATGGGCTATAACCCATGTTTTTTGAAATTTTGAATTTTCTTAAAATCCTCAAAAATGATGAAAAACGGCGTGCTATAGTATGCCGTACGGTAGGAGCTATAGCCCATGTTCAAAAATGATGAAAAATGAGGATATTTTTTTTTCAAAAATTCAAAAAACGATGGGCTATAACCCATGTTTTTTGAAATTTTAAATTTTCTTCAAATCCTCAAAAATGATGAAAAACGGCGTGCTATAGTATGCCGTACGGTAGGAGCTATAGCCCATGTTCAAAAATGATGAAAAATTAGGATAATTTTTTTTTCAAAAATTCAAAAAACGATGGGCTATAACCCATGTTTTTTGAAATTTTGAATTTTCTTCAAATCCTCAAAAATGATGAAAAACGGCGTGCTATAGTATGCCGTACGGTAGGGGCTATAGCCCATGTTCAAAAATGATGAAAAATGAGGATAACATTTTTTTCAAAAATTCAAAAAACGATGGGCTATAACCCATGTTTTTTGAAATTTTGAATTTTCTTCAAATCCTCAAAAATGATGAAAAACGGCGTGCTATAGTATGCCGTACGGTAGGGGCTATAGCCCATGTTCAAAAATGATGAAAAATGAGGATAACATTTTTTTCAAAAATTCAAAAACAATGGGCTATAACCCATGTTTTTTGAAATTTTGAATTTTCTTCAAATCCTCAAAAATGATGAAAAACGGCGTGCTATAGTATGCCGTACGGTAGGGGCTATAGCCCATGTTCAAAAATGATGAAAAATGAGGATAACATTTTTTTCAAAAATTCAAAAAACGATGGGCTATAACCCATGTTTTTTGAAATTTGAAATTTTCTTCAAATCCTCAAAAATGATGAAAAACGGCGTGCTATAGTATGCCGTACGGTAGGAGCTATAGCCCATGTTCAAAAATGATGAAAAATGAGGATAACATTTTTTTCAAAAATTCAAAAAACGATGGGCTATAACCCATGTTTTTTGAAATTTTGAATTTTCTTCAAATCCTCAAAAATGATGAAAAACGGCGTGCTATAGTATGCCGTACGGTAGGGGCTATAGCCCATGTTCAAAAATGATGAAAAATGAGGATAACATTTTTTTCAAAAATTCAAAAAACGATGGGCTATAACCCATGTTTTTTGAAATTTTGAATTTTCTTCAAATCCTCAAAAATGATGAAAAACGGCGTGCTATAGTATGCCGTACGGTAGGGGCTATAGCCCATGTTCAAAAATGATGAAAAATGAGGATAACATTTTTTTCAAAAATTCAAAAACAATGGGCTATAACCCATGTTTTTTTAAATTTTGAATTTTCTTCAAATCCTCAAAAATGATGAAAAACGGCGTGCTATAGTATGCCGTACGGTAGGGGCTATAGCCCATGTTCAAAAATGATGAAAAATGAGGATAACATTTTTTTCAAAAATTCAAAAACAATGGGCTATAACCCATGTTTTTTTAAATTTTGAATTTTCTTCAAATCCTCAAAAATGATGAAAAACGGCGTGCTATAGTATGCCGTACGGTAGGGGCTATAGCCCATGTTAAAAAATGATGAAAAATGAGGATAACATTTTTTTCAAAAATTCAAAAACAATGGGCTATAACCCATGTTTTTTGAAATTTTGAATTTTCTTCAAATCCTCAAAAATGATGAAAAACGGCGTGCTATAGTATGCCGTACGGTAGGGGCTATAGCCCATGTTCAAAAATGATGAAAAATGAGGATAACATTTTTTTCAAAAATTCAAAAAACGATGGGCTATAACCCATGTTTTTTGAAATTTTGAATTTTCTTCAAATCCTCAAAAATGATGAAAAACGGCGTGCTATAGTATGCCGTACGGTAGGGGCTATAGCCCATGTTCAAAAATGATGAAAAATGAGGATAACATTTTTTTCAAAAATTCAAAAAACGATGGGCTATAACCCATGTTTTTTTAAATTTAGAATTTTCTTCAAATCCTCAAAAATGATGAAAAACGGCGTGCTATAGTATGCCGTACGGTAGGGGCTATAGCCCATGTTCAAAAATGATGAAAAATGAGGATAACATTTTTTTCAAAAATTCAAAAAACAATGGGCTATAACCCATGTTTTTTGAAATTTTGAATTTTCTTCAAATCCTCAAAAATGATGAAAAACGGCGTGCTATAGTATGCCGTACGGTAGGGGCTATAGCCCATGTTCAAAAATGATGAAAAATTAGGATAACATTTTTTTCAAAAATTCAAAAAACGATGGGCTATAACCCATGTTTTTTGAAATTTTGAATTTTCTTCAAATCCTCAAAAATGATGAAAAACGGCGTGCTATAGTATGCCGTACGGTAGGGGCTATAGCCCATGTTCAAAAATGATGAAAAATGAGGATAACATTTTTTTCAAAAATTCAAAAAACGATGGGCTATAACCCATGTTTTTTGAAATTTAGAATTTTCTTCAAATCCTCAAAAATGATGAAAAACGGCGTGCTATAGTATGCCGTACGGTAGGGGCTATAGCCCATGTTCAAAAATGATGAAAAATGAGGATAACATTTTTTTCAAAAATTCAAAAAACAATGGGCTATAACAAATGTTTTTTGAAATTTTGAATTTTCTTCAAATCCTCAAAAATGATGAAAAACGGCGTGCTATAGTATGCCGTACGGTAGGGGCTATAGCCCATGTTCAAAAATGATAAAAAATGAGGATAACATTTTTTTCAAAAATTCAAAAAACGATGGGCTATAACCCATGTTTTTTGAAATTTTGAATTTTCTTCAAATCCTCAAAAATGATGAAAAACGGCGTGCTATAGTATGCCGTACGGTAGGGGCTATAGCCCATGTTCAAAAATGATGAAAAATGAGGATAACATTTTTTTCAAAAATTCAAAAAACGATGGGCTATAACCCATGTTTTTTGAAATTTTGAATTTTCTTCAAATCCTCAAAAATGATGAAAAACGGCGTGCTATAGTATGCCGTACGGTAGGGGCTATAGCCCATGTTCAAAAATGATGAAAAATGAGGATAACATTTTTTTCAAAAATTCAAAAAACGATGGGCTATAACCCATGTTTTTTGAAATTTAGAATTTTCTTCAAATCCTCAAAAATGATGAAAAACGGCGTGCTATAGTATGCCGTACGGTAGGGGCTATAGCCCATGTTCAAAAATGATGAAAAATGAGGATAACATTTTTTTCAAAAATTCAAAAAACAATGGGCTATAACCCATGTTTTTTGAAATTTTGAATTTTCTTCAAATCCTCAAAAATGATGAAAAACGGCGTGCTATAGTATGCCGTACGGTAGGGGCTATAGCCCATGTTCAAAAATGATAAAAAATGAGGATAACATTTTTTTCAAAAATTCAAAAAACGATGGGCTATAACCCATGTTTTTTGAAATTTTGAATTTTCTTCAAATCCTCAAAAATGATGACAAACGGCGTGCTATAGTATGCCGTACGGTAGGGGCTATAGCCCATGTTCAAAAATGATGAAAAATGAGGATAACATTTTTTTCAAAAATTCAAAAAACGATGGGCTATAACCCATGTTTTTTGAAATTTTGAATTTTCTTCAAATCCTCAAAAATGATGAAAAACGGCGTGCTATAGTATGCCGTACGGTAGGGGCTATAGCCCATGTTCAAAAATGGTGAAAAATGAGGATAACATTTTTTTCAAAAATTCAAAAAACGATGGGCTATAACCCATGTTTTTTGAAATTTTGAATTTTCTTCAAATCCTCAAAAATGATGAAAAACGGCGTGCTATAGTATGCCGTACGGTAGGGGCTATAGCCCATGTTCAAAAATGATGAAAAATGAGGATAACATTTTTTTCAAAAATTCAAAAAACAATGGGCTATAACCCATGTTTTTTGAAATTTTGAATTTTCTTCAAATCCTCAAAAATGATGAAAAACGGCGTGCTATAGTATGCCGTACGGTAGGGGCTATAGCCCATGTTCAAAAATGATAAAAAATGAGGATAACATTTTTTTCAAAAATTCAAAAAACGATGGGCTATAACCCATGTTTTTTGAAATTTTGAATTTTCTTCAAATCCTCAAAAATGATGACAAACGGCGTGCTATAGTATGCCGTACGGTAGGGGCTATAGCCCATGTTCAAAAATGATGAAAAATGAGGATAACATTTTTTTCAAAAATTCAAAAAACGATGGGCTATAACCCATGTTTTTTGAAATTTTGAATTTTCTTCAAATCCTCAAAAATGATGACAAACGGCGTGCTATAGTATGCCGTACGGTAGGGGCTATAGCCCATGTTCAAAAATGATGAAAAATGAGGATAACATTTTTTTCAAAAATTCAAAAAACGATGGGCTATCACCCATGTTTTTTGAAATTTTGAATTTTCTTCAAATCCTCAAAAATGATGAAAAACGGCGTGCTATAGTATGCCGTACGGTAGGGGCTATAGCCCATGTTCAAAAATGGTGAAAAATGAGGATAACATTTTTTTCAAAAATTCAAAAAACGATGGGCTATAACCCATGTTTTTTGAAATTTTGAATTTTCTTCAAATCCTCAAAAATGATGAAAAACGGCGTGCTATAGTATGCCGTACGGTAGGGGCTATAGCCCATGTTCAAAAATGATGAAAAATGAGGATAACATTTTTTTCTAAAATTCAAAAACAATGGGCTATAACCCATGTTTTTTGAAATTTTGAATTTTCTTCAAATCCTCAAAAATGATGAAAAACGGCGTGCTATAGTATGCCGTACGGTAGGGGCTATAGCCCATGTTCAAAAATGATGAAAAATGAGGATAACATTTTTTTCAAAAATTCAAAAAACGATGGGCTATAACCCATGTTTTTTGAAATTTTGATTTTCTTCAAATCCTCAAAAATGATGAAAAACAGCGTGCTATAGTATGCCGTACGGTAGGGGCTATAGCCCATGTTCAAAAATGATGAAAAATGAGGATAACATTTTTTTCAAAAATTCAAAAAACGATGGGCTATAACTCATGTTTTTTGAAATTTTGAATTTTCTTCAAATCCTCAAAAATGATGAAAAACGGCGTGCTATAGTATGCCGTACGGTAGGGGCTATAGCCCATGTTCAAAAATGATGAAAAATGGGGATAACATTTTTTTCAAAAATTCAAAAAACGATGGGCTATAACCCATGTTTTTTGAAATTTTGAATTTTCTTCAAATCCTCAAAAATGATGACAAACGGCGTGCTATAGTATGCCGTACGGTAGGGGCTATAGCCCATGTTCAAAAATGATGAAAAATGAGGATAACATTTTTTTCAAAAATTCAAAAAACGATGGGCTATAACCCATGTTTTTTGAAATTTTGAAATTTTCTTCAAATCCTCAAAAATGATGAAAAACGGCGTGCTATAGTATGCCGTACGGTAGGGGCTATAGCCCATGTTCAAAAATGATGAAAAATGAGGATAACATTTTTTTCAAAAATTCAAAAAACGATGGGCTATAACCCATGTTTTTTGAAATTTTGAATTTTCTTCAAATCCTCAAAAATGATGAAAAACAGCGTGCTATAGTATGCCGTACGGTAGGGGCTATAGCCCATGTTCAAAAATGATGAAAAATGAGGATAACATTTTTTTCAAAAATTCAAAAAACGATGGGCTATAACCCATGTTTTTTGAAATTTTGAATTTTCTTCAAATCCTCAAAAATGATGAAAAACGGCGTGCTATAGTATGCCGTACGGTAGGGGCTATAGCCCATGTTCAAAAATGGTGAAAAATGAGGATAACATTTTTTTCAAAAATTCAAAAAACGATGGGCTATAACCCATGTTTTTTGAAATTTTGAATTTTCTTCAAATCCTCAAAAATGATGAAAAACGGCGTGCTATAGTATGCCGTACGGTAGGGGCTATAGCCCATGTTCAAAAATGATGAAAAATGAGGATAACATTTTTTTCTAAAATTCAAAAACAATGGGCTATAACCCATGTTTTTTTAAATTTTGAATTTTCTTCAAATCCTCAAAAATGATGAAAAACGGCGTGCTATAGTATGCCGTACGGTAGGGGCTATAGCCCATGTTCAAAAATGATGAAAAATGAGGATAACATTTTTTTCAAAAATTCAAAAAACGATGGGCTATAACCCATGTTTTTTGAAATTTTGAATTTTCTTCAAATCCTCAAAAATGATGAAAAACGGCGTGCTATAGTATGCCGTACGGTAGGTGCTATAGCCCATGTTCAAAAATGATGAAAAATGAGGATAACATTTTTTTCAAAAATTCAAAAAACGATGGGCTATAACCCATGTTTTTTGAAATTTTGAATTTTCTTCAAATCCTCAAAAATGATGAAAAACGGCGTGCTATAGTATGCCGTACGGTAGGGGCTATAGCCCATGTTAAAAAATTATGAAAAATGAGGATAACATTTTTTTCAAAAATTCAAAAAACGATGGGCTATAACCCATGTTTTTTGAAATTTTGAATTTTCTTCAAATCCTCAAAAATGATGAAAAACGGCGTGCTATAGTATGCCGTACGGTAGGGGCTATAGCCCATGTTCAAAAATGATGAAAAATGAGGATAACATTTTTTTCAAAAATGTAAAAAACGATGGGCTATAACCCATGTTTTTTTAAATTTTGAATTTTCTTCAAATCCTCAAAAATGATGAAAAACGGCGTGCTATAGTATGCCGTACGGTAGGGGCTATAGCCCATGTTCAAAAATGATGAAAAATGAGGATAACATTTTTTTCAAAAATTCAAAAAACGATGGGCTATAACCCATGTTTTTTGAAATTTTGAATTTTCTTCAAATCCTCAAAAATGATGAAAAACGGCGTGCTATAGTATGCCGTACGGTAGGGGCTATAGCCCATGTTCAAAAATGATGAAAAATGAGGATAACATTTTTTTCAAAAATTCAAAAAACAATGGGCTATAACCCATGTTTTTTGAAATTTTGAATTTTCTTCAAATCCTCAAAAATGATGAAAAACGGCGTGCTATAGTATGCCGTACGGTAGGGGCTATAGCCCATGTTCAAAAATGATGAAAAATGAGAATAACATTTTTTTCAAAAATTCAAAAAACGATGGGCTATAACCCATGTTTTTTGAAATTTTGAATTTTCTTCAAATCCTTAAAAATGATGAAAAACGGCGTGCTATAGTATGCCGTACGGTAGGGGCTATAGCCCATGTTCAAAAATGATGGAAAATGAGGATAATTTTTTTTTCAAAAATTCAAAAAACGATGGGCTATAACCCATGTTTTTTGAAATTTTGAATTTTCTTCAAATCCTCAAAAATGATGAAAAACGGCGTGCTATAGTATGCCGTACGGTAGGGGCTATAGCCCATGTTCAAAAATGATGAAAAATGAGGATAACATTTTTTTCAAAAATTCAAAAAACGATGGGCTATAACCCATGTTTTTTGAAATTTTGAATTTTCTTCAAATCCTCAAAAATGATGAAAAACGGCGTGCTATAGTATGCCGTACGGTAGGGGCTATAGCCCATGTTCAAAAATGATGAAAAATGAGGATAAAATTTTTTTCAAAAATTCAAAAAACGATGGGCTATAACCCATGTTTTTTGAAATTTTGAATTTTCTTCAAATCCTTAAAAATGATGAAAAACGGCGTGCTATAGTATGCCGTACGGTAGGGGCTATAGCCCATGTTCAAAAATGATGGAAAATGAGGATAACATTTTTTTCAAAAATTCAAAAAACGATGGGCTATAACCCATGTTTTTTGAAATTTTGAATTTTCTTCAAATCCTCAAAAATGATGAAAAACGGCGTGCTATAGTATGCCGTACGGTAGGGGCTATAGCCCATGTTAAAAAATTATGAAAAATGAGGATAACATTTTTTTCAAAAATTCAAAAAACGATGGGCTATAACCCATGTTTTTTGAAATTTTGAATTTTCTTCAAATCCTCAAAAATGATGAAAAACGGCGTGCTATAGTATGCCGTACGGTAGGGGCTATAGCCCATGTTCAAAAATGATGAAAAATGAGGATAACATTTTTTTCAAAAATTTAAAAAACGATGGGCTATAACCCATGTTTTTTTAAATTTTGAATTTTCTTCAAATCCTCAAAAATGATGAAAAACGGCGTGCTATAGTATGCCGTACGGTAGGGGCTATAGCCCATGTTCAAAAATGATGAAAAATGAGGATAACATTTTTTTCAAAAATTCAAAAAACGATGGGCTATAACCCATGTTTTTTGAAATTTTGAATTTTCTTCAAATCCTTAAAAATGATGAAAAACGGCGTGCTATAGTATGCCGTACGGTAGGGGCTATAGCCCATGTTCAAAAATGATGGAAAATGAGGATAACATTTTTTTCAAAAATTCAAAAAACGATGGGCTATAACCCATGTTTTTTGAAATTTTGAATTTTCTTCAAATCCTCAAAAATGATGAAAAACGGCGTGCTATAGTATGCCGTACGGTAGGGGCTATAGCCCATGTTAAAAAATTATGAAAAATGAGGATAACATTTTTTTCAAAAATTCAAAAAACGATGGGCTATAACCCATGTTTTTTGAAATTTTGAATTTTCTTCAAATCCTCAAAAATGATGAAAAACGGCGTGCTATAGTATGCCGTACGGTAGGGGCTATAGCCCATGTTCAAAAATGATGAAAAATGAGGATAACATTTTTTTCAAAAATTTAAAAAACGATGGGCTATAACCCATGTTTTTTTAAATTTTGAATTTTCTTCAAATCCTCAAAAATGATGAAAAACGGCGTGCTATAGTATGCCGTACGGTAGGGGCTATAGCCCATGTTCAAAAATGATGAAAAATGAGGATAACATTTTTTTCAAAAATTCAAAAAACGATGGGCTATAACCCATGTTTTTTGAAATTTTGAATTTTCTTCAAATCCTCAAAAATGATGAAAAACGGCGTGCTATAGTATGCCGTACGGTAGGGGCTATAGCCCATGTTCAAAAATGATGAAAAATGAGGATAACATTTTTTTCAAAAATTCAAAAAACAATGGGCTATAACCCATGTTTTTTGAAATTTTGAATTTTCTTCAAATCCTCAAAAATGATGAAAAACGGCGTGCTATAGTATGCCGTACGGTAGGGGCTATAGCCCATGTTCAAAAATGATGAAAAATGAGGATAACATTTTTTTCAAAAATTCAAAAAACGATGGGCTATAACCCATGTTTTTTGAAATTTTGAATTTTCTTCAAATCCTTAAAAATGATGAAAAACGGCGTGCTATAGTATGCCGTACGGTAGGGGCTATAGCCCATGTTCAAAAATGATGGAAAATGAGGATAATTTTTTTTTCAAAAATTCAAAAAACGATGGGCTATAACCCATGTTTTTTGAAATTTTGAATTTTCTTCAAATCCTCAAAAATGATGAAAAACGGCGTGCTATAGTATGCCGTACGGTAGGGGCTATAGCCCATGTTCATAAATGATGAAAAATGAGGATAACATTTTTTTCAAAAATTCAAAAAACGATGGGCTATAACCCATGTTTTTTGAAATTTTGAATTTTCTTCAAATCCTCAAAAATGATGAAAAACGGCGTGCTATAGTATGCCGTACGGTAGGGGCTATAGCCCATGTTCAAAAATGATGAAAAATGAGGATAACATTTTTTTCAAAAATTCAAAAAACGATGGGCTATAACCCATGTTTTTTGAAATTTTGAATTTTCTTCAAATCCTTAAAAATGATGAAAAACGGCGTGCTATAGTATGCCGTACGGTAGGGGCTATAGCCCATGTTCAAAAATGATGGAAAATGAGGATAACATTTTTTTCAAAAATTCAAAAAACGATGGGCTATAACCCATGTTTTTTGAAATTTTGAATTTTCTTCAAATCCTCAAAAATGATGAAAAACGGCGTGCTATAGTATGCCGTACGGTAGGGGCTATAGCCCATGTTCAAAAATGATGAAAAATGAGGATAACATTTTTTTCAAAAATTCAAAAAACAATGGGCTATAACCCATGTTTTTTGAAATTTTGAATTTTCTTCAAATCCTCAAAAATGATGAAAAACGGCGTGCTATAGTATGCCGTACGGTAGGGGCTATAGCCCATGTTCAAAAATGATGAAAAATGAGGATAACATTTTTTTCAAAAATTCAAAAAACGATGGGCTATAACCCATGTTTTTTGAAATTTTGAATTTTCTTCAAATCCTCAAAATTGATGAAAAACGGCGTGCTATAGTATGCCGTACGGTAGGAGCTATAGCCCATGTTAAAAAATGATGAAAAATGAGGATAACATTTTTTTCAAAAATTCAAAAAACAATGGGCTATAACCCATGTTTTTTGAAATTTTGAATTTTCTTCAAATCCTCAAAAATGATGAAAAACGGCGTGCTATAGTATGCCGTACGGTAGGGGCTATAGCCCATGTTCAAAAATGATGAAAAATGAGGATAACATTTTTTTCAAAAATTCAAAAAACGATGGGCTATAACCCATGTTTTTTGAAATTTTGAATTTTCTTCAAATCCTCAAAAATGATGAAAAACGGCGTGCTATAGTATGCCGTACGGTAGGGGCTATAGCCCATGTTCAAAAATGATGAAAAATGAGGATAACATTTTTTTCAAAAATTCAAAAAACGATGGGCTATAACCCATGTTTTTTGAAATTTAGAATTTTCTTCAAATCCTCAAAAATGATGAAAAACGGCGTGCTATAGTATGCCGTACGGTAGGGGCTATAGCCCATGTTCAAAAATGATGAAAAATGAGGATAACATTTTTTTCAAAAATTCAAAAAACAATGGGCTATAACCCATGTTTTTTGAAATTTTGAATTTTCTTCAAATCCTCAAAAATGATGAAAAACGGCGTGCTATAGTATGCCGTACGGTAGGGGCTATAGCCCATGTTCAAAAATGATGAAAAATGAGGATAACATTTTTTTCAAAAATTCAAAAAACGATGGGCTATAACCCATGTTTTTTTAAATTTTGAATTTTTTTCAAATCCTCAAAAATGATGAAAAACGGCGTGCTATAGTATGCCGTGCGGTAGGGGCTATAGCCCATGTTCAAAAATGATGAAAAATGAGGATAACATTTTTTTCAAAAATTCAAAAAACGATGGGCTATAACCCATGTTTTTTGAAATTTTGAATTTTCTTCAAATCCTCAAAAATGATGAAAAACGGCGTGCTATAGTATGCCGTACGGTAGGGGCTATAGCCCATGTTCAAAAATGATGAAAAATGAGGATAACATTTTTTTCAAAAATTCAAAAAACGATGGGCTATAACCCATGTTTTTTGAAATTTTGAATTTTCTTCAAATCCTTAAAAATGATGAAAAACGGCGTGCTATAGTATGCCGTACGGTAGGGGCTATAGCCCATGTTCAAAAATGATGGAAAATGAGGATAACATTTTTTTCAAAAATTCAAAAAACGATGGGCTATAACCCATGTTTTTTGAAATTTTGAATTTTCTTCAAATCCTCAAAAATGATGAAAAACGGCGTGCTATAGTATGCCGTACGGTAGGGGCTATAGCCCATGTTAAAAAATTATGAAAAATGAGGATAACATTTTTTTCAAAAATTCAAAAAACGATGGGCTATAACCCATGTTTTTTGAAATTTTGAATTTTCTTCAAATCCTCAAAAATGATGAAAAACGGCGTGCTATAGTATGCCGTACGGTAGGGGCTATAGCCCATGTTCAAAAATGATGAAAAATGAGGATAACATTTTTTTCAAAAATTTAAAAAACGATGGGCTATAACCCATGTTTTTTTAAATTTTGAATTTTCTTCAAATCCTCAAAAATGATGAAAAACGGCGTGCTATAGTATGCCGTACGGTAGGGGCTATAGCCCATGTTCAAAAATGATGAAAAATGAGGATAACATTTTTTTCAAAAATTCAAAAAACGATGGGCTATAACCCATGTTTTTTGAAATTTTGAATTTTCTTCAAATCCTTAAAAATGATGAAAAACGGCGTGCTATAGTATGCCGTACGGTAGGGGCTATAGCCCATGTTCAAAAATGATGGAAAATGAGGATAACATTTTTTTCAAAAATTCAAAAAACGATGGGCTATAACCCATGTTTTTTGAAATTTTGAATTTTCTTCAAATCCTCAAAAATGATGAAAAACGGCGTGCTATAGTATGCCGTACGGTAGGGGCTATAGCCCATGTTAAAAAATTATGAAAAATGAGGATAACATTTTTTTCAAAAATTCAAAAAACGATGGGCTATAACCCATGTTTTTTGAAATTTTGAATTTTCTTCAAATCCTCAAAAATGATGAAAAACGGCGTGCTATAGTATGCCGTACGGTAGGGGCTATAGCCCATGTTCAAAAATGATGAAAAATGAGGATAACATTTTTTTCAAAAATTTAAAAAACGATGGGCTATAACCCATGTTTTTTTAAATTTTGAATTTTCTTCAAATCCTCAAAAATGATGAAAAACGGCGTGCTATAGTATGCCGTACGGTAGGGGCTATAGCCCATGTTCAAAAATGATGAAAAATGAGGATAACATTTTTTTCAAAAATTCAAAAAACGATGGGCTATAACCCATGTTTTTTGAAATTTTGAATTTTCTTCAAATCCTCAAAAATGATGAAAAACGGCGTGCTATAGTATGCCGTACGGTAGGGGCTATAGCCCATGTTCAAAAATGATGAAAAATGAGGATAACATTTTTTTCAAAAATTCAAAAAACAATGGGCTATAACCCATGTTTTTTGAAATTTTGAATTTTCTTCAAATCCTCAAAAATGATGAAAAACGGCGTGCTATAGTATGCCGTACGGTAGGGGCTATAGCCCATGTTCAAAAATGATGAAAAATGAGGATAACATTTTTTTCAAAAATTCAAAAAACGATGGGCTATAACCCATGTTTTTTGAAATTTTGAATTTTCTTCAAATCCTCAAAAATGATGAAAAACGGCGTGCTATAGTATGCCGTACGGTAGGGGCTATAGCCCATGTTCATAAATGATGAAAAATGAGGATAACATTTTTTTCAAAAATTCAAAAAACGATGGGCTATAACCCATGTTTTTTGAAATTTTGAATTTTCTTCAAATCCTCAAAAATGATGAAAAACGGCGTGCTATAGTATGCCGTACGGTAGGGGCTATAGCCCATGTTCAAAAATGATGAAAAATGAGGATAACATTTTTTTCAAAAATTCAAAAAACGATGGGCTATAACCCATGTTTTTTGAAATTTTGAATTTTCTTCAAATCCTTAAAAATGATGAAAAACGGCGTGCTATAGTATGCCGTACGGTAGGGGCTATAGCCCATGTTCAAAAATGATGGAAAATGAGGATAACATTTTTTTCAAAAATTCAAAAAACGATGGGCTATAACCCATGTTTTTTGAAATTTTGAATTTTCTTCAAATCCTCAAAAATGATGAAAAACGGCGTGCTATAGTATGCCGTACGGTAGGGGCTATAGCCCATGTTCAAAAATGATGAAAAATGAGGATAACATTTTTTTCAAAAATTCAAAAAACAATGGGCTATAACCCATGTTTTTTGAAATTTTGAATTTTCTTCAAATCCTCAAAAATGATGAAAAACGGCGTGCTATAGTATGCCGTACGGTAGGGGCTATAGCCCATGTTCAAAAATGATGAAAAATGAGGATAACATTTTTTTCAAAAATTCAAAAAACGATGGGCTATAACCCATGTTTTTTGAAATTTTGAATTTTCTTCAAATCCTCAAAATTGATGAAAAACGGCGTGCTATAGTATGCCGTACGGTAGGAGCTATAGCCCATGTTAAAAAATGATGAAAAATGAGGATAACATTTTTTTCAAAAATTCAAAAAACAATGGGCTATAACCCATGTTTTTTGAAATTTTGAATTTTCTTCAAATCCTCAAAAATGATGAAAAACGGCGTGCTATAGTATGCCGTACGGTAGGGGCTATAGCCCATGTTCAAAAATTATGAAAAATGAGGATAACATTTTTTTCAAAAATTCAAAAAACGATGGGCTATAACCCATGTTTTTTGAAATTTTGAATTTTCTTCAAATCCTCAAAAATGATGAAAAACGGCGTGCTATAGTATGCCGTACGGTAGGGGCTATAGCCCATGTTCAAAAATGATGAAAAATGAGGATAACATTTTTTTCAAAAATTCAAAAAACGATGGGCTATAACCCATGTTTTTTGAAATTTTGAATTTTCTTCAAATCCTCAAAAATGATGAAAAACGGCGTGCTATAGTATGCCGTACGGTAGGGGCTATAGCCCATGTTCAAAAATGATGAAAAATGAGGATAACATTTTTTTCAAAAATTCAAAAAACGATGGGCTATAACCCATGTTTTTTGAAATTTAGAATTTTCTTCAAATCCTCAAAAATGATGAAAAACGGCGTGCTATAGTATGCCGTACGGTAGGGGCTATAGCCCATGTTCAAAAATGATGAAAAATGAGGATAACATTTTTTTCAAAAATTCAAAAAACAATGGGCTATAACCCATGTTTTTTGAAATTTTGAATTTTCTTCAAATCCTCAAAAATGATGAAAAACGGCGTGCTATAGTATGCCGTACGGTAGGGGCTATAGCCCATGTTCAAAAATGATGAAAAATGAGGATAACATTTTTTCAAAAAATCAAAAAACGATGGGCTATAACCCATGTTTTTTGAAATTTTGAATTTTCTTCAAATCCTCAAAATTGATGAAAAACGGCGTGCTATAGTATGCCGTACGGTAGGGGCTATAGCCCATGTTTAAAAATGATGAAAAATGAGGATAACATTTTTTTCAATAATTAAAAAAACGATGGGCTATAACCCATGTTTTTTGAAATTTTGAATTTTCTTCAAATCCTCAAAAATGATGAAAAACGGCGTGCTATAGTATGCCGTACGGTAGGGGCTATAGCCCATGTTCAAAAATGATGAAAAATGAGGATAACATTTTTTTCAAAAATTCAAAAAACGATGGGCTATAACCCATGTTTTTTGAAATTTTGAATTTTCTTCAAATCCTCAAAAATGATGAAAAACGGCGTGCTATAGTATGCCGTACGGTAGGGGCTATAGCCCATGTTCAAAAATGATGAAAAATGAGGATAACATTTTTTTCAAAAATTCAAAAAACAATGGGCTATAACCCATGTTTTTTGAAATTTTGAATTTTCTTCAAATCCTCAAAAATGATGAAAAACGGCGTGCTATAGTATGCCGTACGGTAGGGGCTATAGCCCATGTTCAAAAATTATGAAAAATGAGGATAACATTTTTTTCAAAAATTCAAAAAACGATGGGCTATAACCCATGTTTTTTGAAATTTTGAATTTTCTTCAAATCCTCAAAAATGATGAAAAACGGCGTGCTATAGTATGCCGTACGGTAGGGGCTATAGCCCATGTTCAAAAATGATGAAAAATGAGGATAACATTTTTTTCAAAAATTCAAAAACAATGGGCTATAACCCATGTTTTTTGAAATTTTGAATTTTCTTCAAATCCTCAAAAATGATGAAAAACGGCGTGCTATAGTATGCCGTACGGTAGGGGCTATAGCCCATGTTCAAAAATGATGAAAAATGAGGATAACATTTTTTTCAAAAATTCAAAAAACGATGGGCTATAACCCATGTTTTTTGAAATTTTGAATTTTCTTCAAATCCTCAAAAATGATGAAAACGGCGTGCTATAGTATGCCGTACGGTAGGGGCTATAGCCCATGTTCAAAAATGATGAAAAATGAGGATAACATTTTTTTCAAAAATTCAAAAAACGATGGGCTATAACCCATGTTTTTTGAAATTTTGAATTTTCTTCAAATCCTCAAAAATGATGAAAAACGGCGTGCTATAGTATGCCGTACGGTAGGGGCTATAGCCCATGTTCAAAAATGATGAAAAATGAGGATAACATTTTTTTCAAAAATTCAAAAAACGATGGGCTATAACCCATGTTTTTTGAAATTTTGAATTTTCTTCAAATCCTCAAAAATGATGAAAAACGGCGTGCTATAGTATGCCGTACGGTAGGGGCTAGAGCCCATGTTCAAAAATGATGAAAAATGAGGATACCATTTTTTTCAAAAATTCAAAAAACAATGGGCTATAACCCATGTTTTTTGAAATTTTGAATTTTCTTCAAATCCTCAAAAATGATGAAAAACGGCGTGCTATAGTATGGCATGAATTGAACAAAGGGCATTGTTCAATTCATCAAAACATTTAGAGACAAACAAATAGACACTTATATGTAGTTAAAGCAACAGAGTTAAGCAACAGAAACAAACAACAATGGATTCTACAGTGTAAAGACACCAATTTAATTATGAATGTCAATAAAGTTGAATATCTAATAATATCAATTTAAAATGTATTATCCAATACAAATTTCCTTACCATTTTTAATGTTTTAGTTTTGTATTGCTATTTTTATTTGCTAATTGTAGATTGACCTACTTTTTGTTTCTGGCATTCCGCTGCTTGTTATTTTTTATTTTATTTTCATGTGAAGTACTTTGAGTTGCATTTTATGTATGACATGTGCTATATAAATAAAGTTTAATATGTGAAGTACTTTAGTTGTCAAGGATGCAGACAGAGTTGAACCCAGGAGCAAAGTCACAACAAACTAGAGTATAATAATAAAGTATTTAATAAAGAATTACGAGATATCTTACACAGGGGAATGCAGGTAGGAATCAGGCATGAATCAGAATGACATCAAAGTCAACACATGAACAGGCAGGACATCTGTGACACAGGTTATGAACTGACAATGAGTGTTTGTACTGAGTCCAGTTTTATAGTGAGCAGGTTGATTGGAGAAGTGTTCACTGCTGGGCTGATTAGGTAGTTGACAGGTGTGTAAATGGAACTGGGTGTGCTGGAATGGGATATGGGAGGCCAGTGTGGAGACTGAGGGAGAGACAGAATGTGACAGAGTTGCATTTTATGTATGAAATGTGCTATATAAATAAAGTTTACACCACTGACTGTCCCTCCATATAAAATAAAGGCGAAAGTCACAAAAGAAAATTGATCAGTTACAATTCCAGACTATGAAGAATAATTTAATAAAGGAATACTTCCAGATTCAGTTAAAGATTAGCTACAATAATTGTGATATTAAAAGTTAAATGCTCGTCATATGACATAACAGAGAGGAATGGGCCGGACCCTGCGCGCAAGGGGACAATTTACAATTTTACAATTTAGGCATTTAGCAGACGCTCTTATTCCAGAGCGACTTACATTAAGCAAGAACAAAAGCATGGGAATACATCACATAAAAGCATTTATCATGAAGTGGAAAACAGGAAACAAGAAATGGGTAATACATTTTAAATTGATATTGTAATCACAGACTATCTTCTTGGTGTCTTTGAACTATAATTTGACATTTGATTTAAACATACAAAAGGACAAAAGTGTCATCAAAGCAGGTTATTGAGCAATGCAGGGCCTCGCACCCCATATAGGTCAGCAGAAGCTGGCTAATAGTACTATTACCATCGCTTTTCGTGTTGCTTTGCTTTGTGACACTTGAGTTCATTGCATGTGAATAGGCCTAGACAGTTAAATAAATAAAACAAGAAAAATACTAAAATAGCCAATCTACAATCTGGCTCATATTACATAATTTTCACATTTTGTGCCCATATATGGAGCTGAGTGGACCTGGCCCCTTTTGTGGCCATATATGGAGCTGAGTGATTGCTGATGCAACACACTCCATATTTGGATAGCGGGACAGACACACACACAGACAGACAGACAGACATGATCTGCTAGGTCTCATAGTAAGTGCTCACTGGGTTCGCAATAATGAGAAGAACCCATTGCAGCTAATGCTAACATATGCTGCAATGTCCATGTCTATGCCAAAATGAACCAAAAATGTTCCAAATTAAAGTCGTTCCCTTATTGGCCCCTGGAGAAAGCCCTGCTGCCTTTAAATATTTTCCAAACGCCTTGTACGATTTAATAAAAGAATATGAAATATTCACACATAATATTAAGAACCCATCATCATCATCCAGCAGCTAGCTAACATGCTAACAGATACTACATGTCCATAACTAAGCCAAAAATGGACAGAAATGTTCCAAATTAAAATCGTTCCCTTATTGGCCCCTGGAGAAAGCCCTGCTGCCTTTCATTATTTTCCAAACACCTTGTACGATTTAATAAAAAAATATGAAATATTCACACATAATATTAAGAACCCATCATCATCATCATCATCCAGCAGCTAGCTAACATGCTAACAGATACTACATGTCCATAACTAAGCCAAAAATGGACAGAAATGTTCCAAATTAAAATCGTTCCCTTATTGGCCCCTGGAGAAAGCCCTGCCGCCTTTAAATATTTTCCAAACGCCTTGTACGATTTAATAAAAAAATATGAAATATTCACACATAATATTAAGAACCCATCATCATCATCATCATCATCATCCAGCAGCTAGCTAACATGCTAACAGATACTACATGTCCATAACTAAGCCAAAAATGGACAGAAATGTTCCAAATTAAAATCGTTCCCTTATTGGCCCCTGGAGAAAGCCCTGCTGCCTTTAAATATTTTGTACATTTTTGTACACCTTGTACGATTTATTAAAATTATGAATACCTCCATCCACCGCACACTGTAACAAGATGGCCGCCGCCGTGCTGTTTTGGAATTACTGAGAGGTAGGGGCGGGACCATGCCCCCATTGGCTCCTGGGTTGGAACCCCAGTTGGAACCAGCCAATGGTAGCCTGCACGATCCGGGCACCGGCCAATCGGTGGCCCGGAAGGGTTAATACAACACAGCTTTTCTGTGCTAGTTGATGTTAGTGTGGAATGCAAAGTGTCACAATAAATATTTGAGTATGTCGGGGTTTGAACCGGCACACTTCTAATAGGTATACTACGGATATCGTTTGACTTATCCGTTGTGCCACTGAGGCACACAATCATGGGGAATTTCTGTGCTGCTTTAAAGTTGTCCTTAAAGTTTAAAGTTTAAAGTTGACCACCTGGATCACTGGGAGTCACCATATATTTGTGATCTTCTGCCCCCCAAGGTCAATGTGAGATCCCTGCGATCCTCTGACAAATATACAATTAACTTTAGTTTTTTTTGAACCAAGGTTCATGTTTTAGGTTGTTATTAGATTTACTCCTATTAGACCCCAGGAAATTACATCTGGCCACAAAATATCACAGGATCTACTGAATGCGTTCAAATCATCATGGCATAACTCATGCCATGGTGATGGCAGTGGCTCTTTTCCATGCCAAGGACCCCCAAATTAATATGTATTTGGCCGCAGGCGGCAGACCCCATCTGAAAATGCTTTTTGTGCCAGGGACTCCCAGAAGAGAATATTTGTGTTAAATTTTTAAATCAGACCTGTATGAACTGAGCGGTGCAGGCTGTGTGTGTGTGTGTGTGTGTGTGTGTGTGTGTGTGTGTGTGTGTGTGTGTGTGTGTGTGTGTGTGTGTGTGTGTGTGTGTGTGTGTGTGTGTGTGTGTGTGTGTGTGTGTGTGTGTGTGCGCGTGCGCTCTGCAGTGGTCAATGGGTCTGTGTGTGTGTGTGTGTGTGTGTTGGCTGCACAACAGTGACACTTGGTGATCAACCAACGCTAGCCTATTGCCATATACTGGATGGACATACCTCAAAATTGTACTTAAAGGACCACTTCACCACTTTTCAACCTATCTTCATATAATATGTCCTCACTAATAATCATGAAAAAAAAATGACTCTGTCTGTGTCTCATAGGAGGGCTGTGGGCAGTTTAGAAAACGTCCTCCATCATCGATGGGGAATACAAGCTAATAGAAACTGCAGGCTTTCTAGTCCTGAAAAGTTGCAATGCGAAAATGGAAGCCATCGTTCTCACGATAATGAAAATCTAAACATTTTTGTAAATATATCTTGTTTAAAAATAAATCTGCCTAATGATGATGTCACTGGAGGACGGTTTCTGAACTGCCCACAGCCCTCCTATGAGACTGAGTAGAAAAGAATCGTGCCATTTTATCATGATTATTAGTGAGGACCTATTATATGAAGATAGGTTGAAAAGTGGTGAAGTGGTCCTTTAAGTACAGTACTAAGTAAATGTACTTAGTTACTTTCCACCACTGGGTGTCACACAAGTACTCGAAACTGGCCCCCGTAAAATCTGAATCCCCGCGCCCCCTTTCCCCCTTACTGTATGTTTCCTTTCCCTTTATCATTGTGTCGTCCACAGTATCTTTGTATTGAGTTGTGCTTTCATGTGAAATGTACCCATTCTGCAAACTGTTAATAAATACTTCAATCAATCAATCAATCAATCAAGTACATGGTTGTCAATAAACCACCTTAATGTGTAGAGACTGTTGGAACACAGCTTCACACTCTATCGCAGCCAGAACTTTCTGCTTCCTAGTAAGGCAATAACTTACAGTTACCTCGTTGCCATGGAAATGCCAGTACAGCATGGCAGGCGGGTGATCTCTGTGTCTGGGCTTTGAGTGACCCTGTGACTTTATATGCTTTGGAAGATTATATTTTTCCATGTTAGACATGGAATGTCAGGTTTTCCACTGAGCCGTTAAGGCAAGCATCTAGGAATGTTTTTGAATACCTTTTAAACAAATTATTGCGACCACAGGTCGCATTTACTATGAAATCGTGCATTAACCGTCAGTCAGTCAGTCAGTTGGTTGGTCACCTCTCGTGACATAATGTGACATCATCAGGGATCAATATTAAGCCCATATATGGAGATCTCTGATGTCATCAATATTGGCCAGCAACTCTACATCTGACCTAAAACCCTATAGATCTCCATATATGGAGCTGACCTGTTCTGATATTCCATATGTTGATCCTTCCCCATCCATCCTTCCTGTTCAATGTCTCCCTTTTGACTGATACCTATCCATTTAAACTCTAGACGGGCCTGCCCCAAAGTTATTAGTGCAGCCGCGCCCGGCAGCCGGCAAAAACTAGAGTTCTCAACAGGTCCGAAAATGAAGGCCCGGCCCTACCTGGGCCCTCATCAAACCCTGTACACTCAAGACACTGCCCCCGCTGCCACACTTACAGTTCTCATCAGGCCCGAAAATTAAGGCCCGGCCCCAACTGTGCCCTCATCAAAACCTGTATGCTGAAGACACTTCCCCCGCTGCCACCCTTAGATCTCCATATACAGTATGGAGTTGACCTGTTCTGACATTCCATGTTGATCTGACCACATCAAACCCTGTACACTCAAGACACTGCCCCCACTGCCACCCTTAGATCTCCATATATGGAGCTGACCTGTTCTGACATTCCATATGTTGATCTGACCACATCAAACCCTGTACACTGTACACTCAAGACACACTCCATATACTGTATAGCCAGTACAGAATTAATTCCATATGTTGATCTGACCCACCATGCCAAAGTGACAGCGCTCGCCCAGCAGTCTGCTGTCACCTAGGCGGATGTGAAGGGCGAGGTCGCTTCTTGCCCTTACTGGTAAAATAACAAGGGAAACAAGGAATATTAGCCATAGGCTGTAATGTTGTGTATTCATATGTTTTCAATTCTAGTATACACATTGAGAAACTCCTGTAGACTGTAGAGATGTAGGCTGTAAAGTGTAAACAAAAAGAGAACATCTATCTACAGTAGCCCATTACTTTTCTTTTCCTCATTACTGTTCTTATTACAAATACTGTCTATGCCAAAGCCCACAGCACAAATACTTCATTAGTAAAAATCTAAGTAATTCTAATAATAGTGCTTTCTTTTCATGTGAATTGTTTAAGCCCTTAATAGTGTCAATTACAGTAATCAATGGAATATGGCTTACATTGAAATATTTAAGTCCTGCTTCCACTTGATCTGTAACTATTGCTGCAGATCAGCACTGATTAAGTTTTTAATCCTGGTGATACATTACTACAAAAGTAGAAACGACTGCACAAAACTAGCCTCGTCAGTCTCTGTCTGGTGCCTCAATTGTCATGACTTCAGATCTGCCTGCATGGAAATTCTTGACTGAATATTTTTTTTCTAATAGAGTTGACCAGGTTAAGTACCCACCTCCTTGAAGAGTGGTCTCACTCGTTCATGTTTTTCATATTAAGAGGGAAAGGATTATGGCTGGTGCTGCTATTTGAGCCATCATTTTCCAGTCTAATTTTAGTTTAGGAATAATTTAAAAGTTTCAAGTTCGAAATTTCAGGTTAAAGTATTAGCATTCCCATTTTGCATGGTTTTAGATACGTATTTATTTGTGATCCAATTGCAAAGTGGGAAGATTGAAGTACTAACCCAGGTTTTTGTATTTGCAGATTTTGTAAACTATCAATTATCTAAATTGTTTATAGGATCATAATGTGAATGTGTAAAATTGCATCTCCATTGATTCCAATAACTCCACATTGTTTCTAATGGCTGATACCAAATGTGAAATTATAGTATTATGAGTAAACAGATGATGTAAGCCCAGAATACCTTGTTCTCTTTGACAGGTTGCCCATACATGGACCGGTTTGAGTCAATGACTTACAGAGATGTGAGAGGAGTCATGGATGAGTACAGTACAGTACAGTACAGATAGACATAATCAATTAAGAGATGATTTGTGACCAGACGTCATTGGCAGACCATTGCATCTCACACACAACCGAAAAGGCTTCAGTGCCAAGGAAAAATAAACATTAACCTACTGTACTTAAATAATTTTTAACATTGGGAAGTAAATGTGTCTCCATATTGTGTGGGGACAAGGTTGTACTTTATTGTTACTCTTGTGTACAGATACATAAGAGTAAAACTTATTTTTGTTTTGGCTTCCTTATAGACAATGCAGCAGCATAGATAGCATTTCAACATTCAAAACAACAAAACCACAGCAAGCACAGTAAACAAACGTATTGCAAGAGAAACACATAATAAAATGACTTGGAATATAATTAAAAATAATTATAGAAGAATAAGTGAAACACAAAAAATGAATTAAGCGCCTCAGTGAAAGGAAGCAGCAAGCAGAAGTTTTCTCTGATTGAAAATAACGAAGACTTATATGCCTCCACTTTCCATGTTGTGGTGCATTGTGCATTGTGGGCTGAAAACAGCTCTCAGGATGTGGTGGCCACAGTGGCTCAGGGGTAGAGCGGCCGGATGGTAACCGCAAGGTTCCCAGTTCGATCCCGGACTAATTTGAGTTATAGGGTCGAAGTGTCCTTGAGCAAGACCCTGAACCCCTAATTGCTCAGGTTGGTGCGGTGCCTTGCATGGTTTCCTCTGTCATCGGTGTATGAATGCAGTGGCGTGCACAGACATTTAGAGGGGCAGGTGCTGAAGTGAAAAAAGGAACCTTGTGCAGTGCGTGGAACCGGCCGGTTGCCTTAATGGTGTGAGATTTATAGATTTTGGGGCATAAATAATATATTAGAAGATTTTTTTTAAATAATTGATCAATGTCACCATGGTCCACATACTGTACACTGTACAATTATTTCCCCTTTTTTTCAAAAGGGCACATTTCTGTCCAGAGGGCAAGGGCAGGTGGTGCTCTAGCACCCCCTAGTGTCTCTGTGCATGCCACTGTATGAATGGGAGAATGTAATGCACAATCTATGTTTGGATAGTTTGGATATATTATGTTTTGCATAATAACTGACTTTGCCACGTTTAGTTTTGACTTTGGGAACAGAAAGCAGACCTAACAGACACAAAGCCAATTCAAAGATGCAAAGAACTAGAGTGATCCACTTTCTTGTCTTAATGAGGATCTGAGCAGCAATGATCTGAATCAACTGCAGCCTGGTCCATTTTTAGGCATTACAGCCAAATCTACTGAATTGAAGATAAAAATAATTTTTTACAATTATTTTCCAAATCTTGCTGGACATATCTGTAAGTCCTTTAATCCTTGATATTGTTCTAATGACTTTTCTTACAGTGACTGTTGAAATTCAACATTTAATTTAATGGGCATGAAATCTTAGGCTGATTTTGTGTTTCTCAGTTGAAGTTAAAAACTACAGCATAAAACATTGTCTCTGTCTCTGCAGGAACCTCCTACTCAGCCAATCTGTAACACACACCATCAGCATAAAGTAGAGCAGCCAACTCGGAAGTTGTTGAACAATTCCCCTGCAACTGTATAGCTAAGTTTTGGAAGATGAAGTTTGACAATGTACTTTCAGACATTAATGGATTTGGGAAATTCCAAATCATGATTATCTTGATTCAGAGCTTCTCTCGAATTACTTTGCCATGTCACTTTCTATTGAATAACTTCATAGCGGCCATTCCCTCTCACCACTGTGATCTCAGCAATCTTGATGATGGAGGTGTCTTTAGGAATCTGACCCAGGAACAGAGGGTTGCTGTTGGGGTTCCAGTTCAGGATGGGATTCCAAGCTCCTGTGAGATGTTTACAGAACCTCAGTATGACTTTTTGTCCGTCTCCAACTATACTAATGTCACACAAACTCTGTGTCAGACTGGATGGGTGTATGACAACACTACCTTTAAATCTACAATTGCTACAGAGGTAAGTGCTTTTCAATATAGGTGATTCGTGTGTATTTATTATCACAAATGAAATTAGAGAACCATACAATGCTGAGAAATTAGTTGACCCTGATGATATGTAATGATTTGATAAGACGTTATATTGTATTGTAAGTTTGCAAATGTTCTAATATTTTAAATGAATGTAGTCTCCCTAACTTCTTACAACTTCCATTCCCCTTTGATTGTTGATGTTGAAATCCTATTGAGCATGTAACGTTAAGACTCATTACCCTATGCACTTCTTATAGAGATAGAGACCACTCTACTAAAAAAAATATGTCTTTAGAAATGCTGTCTTGATGTGTAGTAGATAAGAGATTAAAACAATGTGTGCACAAATGTTTTATTTTTGTCAATGAATTTTAAGTGGGACCTTGTGTGCAGCAGTAAATGGATGACCCGAGCAACAGCCACTATATTCTTCATTGGAGTTATGTGTGGAGCTCCTATGTTTGGATTTCTCAGCGATAGGTATGATAGTTATTACAAACGTGTAGTAACCACTGTAACAAAATTATTTTACTACACAGAATAATGGTAACAATTAATTTGCGACCAATTAGCAACCCACATTTAAGTGTTAACCACATATACCTTGTAAAATGTATTTCTTTGTCTAGATATGGTCGAAGGAGGACACTATTGGTATCTTACGTGTCATCATTGGTGTTTGCAGTTGTTAGTTCATTATCCACATCATATATCATGTTTGTCATCATGAGATTTTTCAACGGAATGACACTGGCAGGGATAAGCATTATCTCTATTGTTCTATGTGAGTATTCATTGAACCTGTTTGATGAGGAAACAAACAATATATCTTTTGTTTTAGATTCATTCTCAGAAAACCCCAGCCTCTGGGTTACTTTGTGGAGCAGGAAAGTTAAGGATTTGACAGAGATGTTTTTCTGCTTTTTTGTTTCTGTAGCTGTTGAATGGTTTGGCATTGAACACAGAACCTTTGCTGGGATCATTGTAAGTCTAGACTGGACACTTGGCAACTGGATTCTTGCTGGGTTTGCCTACTTTGTAAATGAATGGAGGATGCTTATCCTGGCAGCAAGTTCACCCTTGATAGTGTCCATTGTTGCTTGGTGGTAGGATATTTTATATCATACTGTATATGACATTTTATATACAGTATACATGCTATAGCTATAGCCCATTACAAAAGGTTAATAAGTTGCTGACATTTCAGGTGGCTTCCAGAGTCTGCAAGGTGGCTCCTTGCTAACGGCAAGGTCGAACCTGCTCATGTTTACCTCATGAAATGTGCCAAAATGAACAACAAATCCAAATGTATGGATACCATCACACCAAGGGTAAATACAGACATTCAATTTCTTCTTTTACAAAAAGTGTTGCATGTGAAGTGTTGTTTTTATTTTGTTGCCATTTTGTAAAGCAACTTTGACTACCGGTACTCAGAAAAGTGCTATATAAATTGTATTATTATTATTATTAGGGAGAAAGAACATGAGCACACTTGTTTTTAGAGCTCCATTGACTTAATTTATTTTATTGGCACGTTTCGACCGTTACGTCTTCATCATGCAAAATAGTACAGAAAGCAGAACAAATATATACAAAATTAATTGATTGATTAATGATCATGCATAACACCTGGGAGTGAGAAGAAGCACAGCAACCTAAACCAATCCCAGATATATTATTAACAATTTATTTTTGTTCTGTTTATTCACAGGCCCTTTTAGATAACGAGAGTGTTGCAAGAGGTGATAAAAAGTACACATTTCTGGATCTTGTGAGAACTCCAAATATGAGAAAACTTGCCATATGTTCAGGGATAGTATGGTAAGTAACAATGACATAATATGCGGGATACTATTGTGTGATTGTCATGATCACAGCCCTTTTGAAATCATGTGGCTATTTATGAAGACTTTATTGATATGCATTTGCCATCGGTCAATATTGGTTGAATATTCGCAGCAAATAATACATGCTAGTTTTAATGCACAGAAACTGTCTTCTCCACTCTTCAGGTATGGAGTTGCATGTACATATTATGGGATAAGTCTGAATTTAACTGGGTTTGGGTTAAACCCATACCTTACACAGATTATATTTGCCACGATCGAAATTCCAGGAAAGGTTTGTGTCTATTACTTCCTGAACAAGTTTGGCAGGAAACCTGGTGAGGCTGGGGCATTGCTACTAACTGGAGCCTGTCTTTTTATTAACCTGTTTGTTCCAAAAGGTAATTTTAGATTTCTACCAATATACAATAATGATTTGATCAAATATTCAGAGATTTCATAATGTCCCTTTTACTGTAATGTTTGCACAATGGTGTGGTCTGATTCTGAATGAAAATAAAACTATTGATGAATGTACGATGCACTGTCAAATTAATTATACACTTGCATGTCTTCCTTCAGATATGGGCGTAATTCGCACCATTGTGGCTGTCCTTGGTAAAGGCCTATCAGAAGCATCCTTTACTATCATGTTTTTGTACACAACTGAACTCTACCCTACAGTAGTCCGGTTAGTCAGCAAGAGCCATGAAAGCAAGCTTGAGCACACAGTGTAATAATTACCACCCGTGCTGTTATATTGCATTGCACAAGTATGAATTAATGTGGGATGTTTGATTATTCAGGCAGAATGGTCTAGGATACACCTCATTTGTGGCACGGCTTGGTGTGTCCATTGCCCCGCTCATCTCCCTATTGGATGATGTGTGGCTGCCCCTGCCTGCTGTGATTTATTGCATGATGGCAGTTGGATCTGGAATAGTTGCTACACTCTTGCCTGAAACACTTAATAGACGTCTACCAGAGTTCATCGAGGACATTGAACAGCCACGGTATGTTTTTATGTTAAAATAAAAATAGTTTATTTTATCAAGTCTTACAGCACTGTAAATTATTTCAACTGATTTATTTTACCAGCTTATTTTAACATTCTACGGAATGCAGAATTATTTGTATTAACATTTTCCACATTACAGATCACAAACCAATGAAGAGGAATGGACATAAACCACCTCATTAGAATTTCTGATGAAGAAGAAAAGTTAATCTATAATAAAGCCTTAACTGGGAGCTTCACAAAGTTAGTGTGGACTGGTCCTGCACCTGCAGTGGATGTGCCCCTTTCTTCAATGTACAGTATAAACTGAAGCATCAAATTCTAATAAAGAATTTAACAGAGTGAAATGTTTATTTGGGAGTAATTCCAATTCCATTCTGTAGTGAATGGATTTGTGTTATACTTACTAGCCCTTACCCGTTGTGAGATATTTGCCCCCCTCTTGTGGCCGTGGGGGGGTACTGCGCCCGGAGCGTTTTTAATTCACTATTAAATCTTGCATCCTTTGGTATTCTTCTCCTGATAAACTACACGGTTTGCACACATCTCACCATGCAGAACGGCGACAGGTAGCCTGTCCACACATGGACCGCTACTTTGCATTCATATTCATGTCATATTGACAGTACAATACCCATTTTTGCATTTTTTAATCCACTAATAAATTCATTATAAATCATTAATGTGTCAAATTGGAAAAAGGGCTCCATTAAGACCTCCATATAATTATGGTCCATGCCTGTGTGAAAAGTGGGAGTGATTGGGCCAGCCAATGTTGAGATAAAGCGCTGTCAGGGACATTCAGACAGACAGACAGACATTCGCTGAATTTTAGTATGATGATGATGATGATGATGATGATATGATGATGATGATGATGATGATGATGATGATGATATAGTGCAGCACATCCTCTCTACATCCTCAAACGAGCCCCTGTGGGGCTTCTTGGTTGGGACAGTACAAAGGGGGAAAAGAAAGAAACTCTTCACCCATTTAACCTTAAACTTCATATTATTTGGTCCTCATTAAGATGGTACCAGTTTGCTTGCTCAGTTTCAGAGCAGGGCTGTGGACATTTTGGAAACCCAGTGCCTACCAATCATAGGTAGACAGGTTTGGTCATTTCAAACTGGTCACATGCAATTCCAAGAACAATGGCTTTCCAAAATGCTAACATTCCAGGAAGAGAATTATATCCTACAAGATATAAAATTTAAAAACAAATGAACCTGCAAGTGGTGGTCAGAACACCCTCACAGCCCCATAATCACCCTCCAACTGCAATTAATTGAATGTCAGAAGTTAACAGTCATACCAGGCGAATATTGACAGAAATCTATATGGGTTCTTGTAAATACAAACATTATCTAGTAAGGCCTCCTAATGGTTCCTGGGACTAAGCGAAAGACAAAGGGTGACCGTGCTTTTGCAGTAGTTGCACCTACTTTATGGAACGCACTGAGTCTGTCAATATTTTGAAAACGTTTTTATTTTGGAAACATTTTCCCGATGTTATTTGACCTTGATTATGTTGTTCTTATTTGCTTGTTGTACTGTGCCATTTTGATTTTTCCATTTTGATTGATTTTATTGTGTTCATTGTACAGCACTTCGTAACCTTGTTAAGAAAGGTGCTTTATAAATAAAACATTACTTACTTACTGACACTTGAGAACCAATGTGATCACACAGAACGGAGATATCATCATTCAACAATTTACCAGTGATGGAAGAAGCACTCAAATGTTTTGCTTAAATAATATCAGTAACCTATTGTAAAAACATGGTCTGTTACAGACCGCTTTACGTTTTATGATGTTGGCCTACAAAGCAAACAAAGGTATGGCACACCCATATCTTCAAAGTCTGACCCACCCCTAGATCTTTTGGGGTGGGTAACAATGGTAACAATGAAATACAACACAGAGAACATCAGATTTTAAAGTTTATTGTCCACATAGACTTGCAATAAATTCTTTCGTGTTACACAAAATCAGTCAATTAGCCTACAATTACACTACAGTAATTACATAACATACTGAACAACTTTTATAAGGGTAGGCTAAAGGAAATAATATACATTGTTTGCTTATAAAACTGGTTAGTCAAACTGATTAGGAAACATAGAAAAGAGGAAGCGGTTAGATTTGGCTTTTACCCAAACCCCTGGACAATGACAGAAAGTTGGAACAGATCACTAGACTCTCACACGCAGACTATAACCCATATCAGAGAAAACCAGATTTTTAACCAACATTTATGTTGTGATTTGAGGCTTTGACTTATCCAGGCACTTGGCGGTAGGTAACAAAATGCACAGGCAATGCAGCCTGCAAACTTTGGGTTGTTGGTCAGAGAGACAGACAGTATGACAGAGAGAGACAGACAGTACATGCAAAACGCCAAAACAAACTTGAAGCAAAAAGCGAATTAAAAACTGGTAGTTGAGTCGGCACTAGCAAACTTTCCACTTTCTTACAACCTTCAGGACTTCAAAGACAGTGCAGTCAATTTCAAACAAACCCATTTTCTCGTTGCCCACCACAAACATTTTTCTCTGCTCTGTGCAAGAAAACCCCGTTCCCACCGCCCACTTTCTTTCCCCTCTCCTCACTGTAATGTTCAGAAGAAAGCCATCCGCGCCACAGACTTCATTTCTTGTGGGCTACCCCCTATGATGTTAAAACTGGCCAATCTGGAAATTTAACAATTACTAGCATGCTTTAGGGTGCACACATTTACACCAATAACCTTAAGTTGACCCGTAGCGTTAGTAGTAGCGTTAAAAGCGATTACAGACATGCAACTTGCCAGTTCAACTGTATAAATTACTGACCTAGGCAATGATATGCAGAAAAGTCCCCAAACTATAAAAAGAAAATAGGGACAAAGATGTCAAAAGAGCTGCGACTGAAAAATGCACTGAAAACACTGAAAATAAAAGTTCCATATGAACTACAACCGATTTATTGTTCATATGAAAACTAGATATACATGACTTTCTATAATAGTAAAAAGATTGAATGTCAGTTCACAGACCCAGACCCTCTGTAAGAGGTAAAATGACTGATCAGAAAAATAAACAAAATAATAAAAAGATCACATCTTAGAAATACGAGTAAAAAAATGGCACCGACAACAGCTTTCCACCCCTGCTAGTCAAAGTGACTCTGGCTCTCCTATGTTACAGTAGGTCTAAGTTGGTTGAAAAAGCAGCCCTACTGAGGCAAAATGCACTAACTGGATACACAGAATGTATAAATGAAGAATAATTCTGACACCATTCCATCTCACCCTCTACATACGATACTTTTTGGTGGAACCCAAATGTACCTACTCTGCTAAGTTACTGCCTTTTGGCCGAGTAGGGCAGAATTTTACTCCTGGACTTTTAACACTGAACATAGAATGAGAGAACACTACAGACCATTCTAGACCACTCGAAGCGATATGATTAGAACAACTAGGAAAGCGAGAATATCCCATTTGTAAGTGACTGAAGACTGAACAAATAAAAGCATAAAATATCATCCCTGGCGGATCGAGGTGAGGGGAGCAGCAAGGAGCCACGACGGCCCATTGTGTCAACGCAATCAACATGCACACAGACAGACAGACACACACGCAGCAGCACTATGGTCACGGTGAAAAGCCTGTAGATATAGTGGTTATAGGCACTGGAGAGGGGGGGGTGGGGGGTGGTGCACGTGGTAGATGCCTCTCCTCTCGGTTCTCTTAGTGCGCCTTCTCAGACGGTTCTCAGACGGCTCTTCTGTGGATGAAACGAGGAGAGAATGTGAGCGTTGTCACAATCATTACATAATCGTCTAATCGCAATTATTTTGTGATAATCGTGTCCATGTTGAAACATTTTCATACATTTAAAAAAAAGCAGAAATAGCAGATCTACAAAGTTTACAACGCATCACTTCGTGACATGTTGTAAGCTTGTAGATCCACGATTTTCACTATTGTATAGTTTATAAATAATGTAAAAAAAAAAATTGTAATGTTTTTTTGTGGCTTTCGCCTTTATTTTATGTGCAGGTAATTTCTTGATATATTTCAGTTATTTGTGCATGTAGGAGCCATTAGAAGAGAGGCATTATTTGTATTATTACTTCCAGTATTATCTTTGACCACTTGGTGGCAGGCTTGAGAAGCACAGCTTCTAGAAGGTGTTTGCCCTTTATAAGGTGAGACAGGTGCACTGAGAAGGAACTAGACACAGGGAACCAGGGAGCAAACCGTTCTTACCACTAGCAGCAGCACAGCAACAGCAGCAGAACAGAGACAAACAATAACATCACTGGTATGTTCATGTTCATGATATAAACTGCTCACTTTGACTTCTGATGAATAAATAACACTCAAACTGGATCAAAGACTACACTTTTAAAAGTGTAACAGTGACAGCCCTAGACGACGGTTATCTTACCTGTGTGACCTGTGAGATGCTGACACCGGTCAGTTGCTCCACGGCAGCGGGCAGCCTGGTCATGATGTCCAGGACCTCTCCTGCCAGCTTGGCCGCTCCCACCTCTGATCCACCGCTGGAGATCATAGTAATCTTCTGGGCCATACACAGTGGCCTACTGATCTCCTCTGCCATCTAGTGGCGGTGAATGGGTGCAGAAGATGGGGACATAAATAATTAAAAGAAGGCACTGAACGATTATCTTAGAATTGTACACACGAAACAGAAACATGAGATAATAGAGTACATGCATAAAACCTCATAATTGTGATTGTCAAGAGAATCTTTATGTGCATCTTTAAGGCTCTGGGTAACCGAAAGCAGTGCTACAGTCATCCTACTGCAATAATTAATTAACTACGGCTATAACAAGCTCATCAGTCTACTGTTGTACAATATTATAGAATTCATTGGATAATGGGAGGGCCACCAGACCTCGCTGACGAAAAGAAACAACCGGTATACACTCACGGCACATGCACCCACGTACGTAATGTATATTTATTTATTCATCATAAACATTTCATTTTGATTATATAGTTTTAAATCATTGAACATTTTACTATATGTCCACTTCAGTGTAGCACACCTGTCACGCCAACCTCAGAGACTAATTTAATACATGTGAAAACTTGCAGTACGTGGCAATAACAATAATTCTGATTGAACCACCCATACATCCATCTATGAGTGGCTGTACTGACCAGAGGCAGTTTCTCTAGCAGCATGTCAACCATGGCTCCTTCCTCGTACTGCTTGAAGGCCTCTGCCTTCTTCACCATCTGCTCTGCCTCAGCACGACCTTTAGCCTCCACGGCAAACGCCTCAGCCTCACCCCTCATCTGTATGGACGGACACACACACACACACACCATTTAAATGCAGTGCAAGAGTTTACAGTAAAACACAGGTAGGACTAGGGTTGGGATTCGTTAGGATTTTAACGGTTCCGAATCCTTCCCGGATCCCTCTTAACGGTTCCGGTTCCTAACGGTTCCCTTAACGGATCCCAATATTATTTTTTCCCCTTTTTTTCTGACATAGATTATGCTTATATTATAACTAACCTAACCAAGTACATAATAAACACAAATTAATTAATTCAATCATTGAAAATGCTCTTTACAATTATGAGGTGGCACTATTATTTTAATTTCACCACCACCAGCTAGCCACCACAACAATATCATTGTTGCAATTTGTACTGTATATTGCAATTTGTACTGTATAGTAAATATACAGTACATAGACATTGCAATAATAATATTGTTGTGGTGACAAATGTTGTCTTTAATGTTCAGATTAATTTAATATGAAGGACCCCTTACCCTAATGGAAACAAATAGTGCTTTCTTGGATTATAAAATCCTCTTAGCAGACCTTGTATTGAACTGTGCTTTTTTCTGCAAACTCTTTATAAAGTAATCAATCTATGGAGGTATATGCACCTAAACGCTGGGCTCAACAGTCACGCGATTAATTTAGAGACAAATCAAAAGCATTGATAGTGATATTTAACGTGATTCATATAATATCAGACAGAAGGACGTCGAGTCATTGGCGGTCTAAATTAACACCATTAACAACAGTTGTAGGCTACAACACGCCTAATGAAAAGCTCTGTAGAAGTTTAGTAGTTTTTATTTTCTATTACGTTACTAGCCTGGGGAAAGTGAACGAGCCTTGCATCATCCTCGTCCCCCGCCGGCTGTGGTGGAGCTGCGGGGAGTGCAGGCACGGCTTTCCGCATGGCTCTCAAACGCGATGTGCCTACTGTAGATTATTCTCGTGAGTTGTGGACTCGTGTAGACATATTGATTTTGAGAACTCGTGGACGTGGTGCAACTGGTAGCCTACAAGTTGCAACAACCTTTGCAGGGAACTATAGCATCGCATTTATTGCACGTTGCGTGCTCAGCCTCAGTCATTTCCCTCTCTGTTAACCACACTATGGAGATCTCTTCGACATACTGTCCCACTCGCTCCGCGGCGGTGAGCGGTCGCTGAATGCACAGAACAGTGGGCATATCCTCCCCGACCCCACTCTCTCATGTAGGTGGGGTGACGTCACCACAGGCTCTGCTTGCATGCATGCACAGACACAGCGGAGCTAAATGACGACTGATGAGAACCGTTTGGGGAACCGTTAATACGAAAACGATGGAACCGGCTCCGGATCCGCAATGTCGGAACCGGGTCTGAAATGGACCCGGTTCCGAATCCCAACCCTAGGTAGGACGTGCGCATATGAGGAACAGAAATAAAACCTTAGGCGAAAACAGAAGCGCAACAAAATAAAAGGAAACATTCAATGTCCAGTTTGCTAATTCACAACCACTACTACTTTGGTGGTGAAACCTCTCTTCTTTTCTTTCTTTCTCTAACTATTATAAACTTTCATGACAGCCTAAGTTCAAATATAATTTATGAAAAGGCTACTACAGTGAATTACATGGACCTCCCACTCCTCACTGGGAAAATTCCGGGAGGAAAAACAGTCAAGCAGGTAGGACTGGTAAGAAGAACTGATGAACAGACAAACTGTTATCTCAAACAATCTGCCCTAGTTTGTTATAAAGGCTGTTGCCTTTTTTTGTAACTATGAGTGCCCAGATCTCCCATTTTTTCATCCGATGTCTTATTGCGTCTGATCCAGTAGGAACTTTTACTATTTTAACTTTACCGACGTCTCCGGTGAGCACTTAGGTAGTCTAATTCTCTCTGCCTTTGTTTGTTTTGAGGACAGGACACACATACTGTAGATGTAACGTTACAGAATAGACCAGCAAAGTCACGCTCTTTTTATCTTTTTTTTTACCATTTTGTATCTACTTTACAATTATTGTACTGCTTTCTAGCAGTCTAAAACATAATTCAACAAACAGCAGCAGAGAAAGAATAACAGAGACTAACAGAGTGCCTGATAGGAAACGAAGTGGGGTCAAGGTCAGACAATGACTAACTGTCAGAGGGGCGAAGAGAGACATGCTGGGAAATATCATCTACAAGAGAGAGAGAGGGGGGAGCTGTGTTGTGTGCATGTCTGTGGTGTAGGTAGGGAGGGAGGGAGTTAACAGGAAGTGGTTGAGGGAGAGTGTAAAGAGAACAGAGAAAGAGAGAAGTGACAGAGGAGGAACAAGACTCACTCTGATGGATTCAGCTTCGGCCTCGGCCTCCATGATGAGCTGCAGACTGAAGATGAAACGGATAAACTTTATTTTTCACAAAGCTGGGGTTGCATCCTCAAATGTGCTGTATAGCATATCTTTAGTGCTTTCGGTGCTTGAAGTGCATTTACTAAACAAGTAATGCAATCAATGGATTAATAAACATTACATTTTAGTCAATCTTTTGTATTCACTTCAGCGCATCTTGCAGTCCACATCAATGCAACTCCTTGCAACATGCAACAAGTTGCGACTAGTTGCATTGGTGCGATCTGGCCTTCAGATCCCCATTCTGGGGGAAATGTTTACACCAAATCTCTTTGCCAATAATATCCAATAATTATATATAAAATAATCTATAATTCTATAATTCTATAAAGCTGGGGTTGCATACATTTTAGTCAATCTTTTGTATTCACTTCAGCGCATCTTGCAGTCCACATCAATGCAACGCCTTGCAACATGCAACAAGTTGCGACTAGTTGCATTGGTGCGATCTGGCCTTCAGATCCCCATTCTGGGGGGGAATGTTTACACCAAATCTCTTTTCCAATAATGTCCAATAATTATATATAAAATAATCTTTAATTCTTTGGCAGAGTGAAAAAAGAGCATACAGAGTACAGTACAATACAACGTATTAAGTATAAAGTGGTTAAAAGGTATTGGCACACAGCCGTCCAGGCGGGGACCTACCGCATAGCCTCAGCCAGTTTCTCCAGCCGGTATCTCTCAGCGTCGGCTGGCTTCTTCACCTTGGCCTCCAGCTCCTTCTCCTTGCGGGTGATCTCCTGCTCCTGCAGCATGATCTGCTGGCTGCGTTCCACCACCTGCACCTGCATCTTCTCCTCCTCGATGCGCTGCTTGGTCTTAGCCACCTGGTGGGAGGAGAGGAGGTTTAACATTACATGGCCTGAAAACTGCAATTAAAGAGGCGTCACAGAGTGAGTTTTAGGGCAGACTCACTCCGTGTGATTCAAACTGTTCCCGAATACGACTGCCTGGTCCCGGGCTGGCCATGATTCATATTGGCCTTGATTCTTCCCGAGCACCCGAGTACACGTCATTCAACTGTATTCAAAGCTTTCACATTGCATCGATCAATATCCGAGTACACTTCAATCGGTCCCGAGACTACCTCCATGCGTTCCCGGGAACAGTTGGGTGATCTACTCCGGGGAACGGTACGCAGCACACACACTAGCGCAACATCTGCCAAGTGGCCCGAGTGCACACTGCACACCCGGGACCATAGTGTGAATCTGCCTTTAGAGAAAGCTGGTACAGCCCCCGTACCTATCCTACTGGAGACAAGTGTTGCATTGTCCTTTCCCTTTCTTTTCCTGTCTCACCAACATCCCATCTAAAGAAAATACTGTCTTTGAGAAAATTAATACACGTGTGTGTGACCTACAAATACATGGACAAGGTATAGTACTGCACCTGGAGCTGGTAGGCCATCTCTGACTCGGCCTTCTTGGTGTTCACCTCCATGTCATATACAGCCTTCTTGAGCTCAAAGTCTCTCTGGGCCTTCGCCATCTCAATTTCGTTCTTGTACTGTGCAGACACCTTCTCCTGCATGGCGTGAGCCTCCTGCACACAAGACAAGACAAGGAAGGCAAGCAGGAGGGGAGAGAAAATAGACAAATTTGAGCTTGTATACATTTTGGACGTGGGGTGTGGTGGGGGAACAAATATGTTGTGATTTATTTGGTTTTCAGCCATATATATATATATCATGTAAGATGTGGTATGTTCCATATGAATACACAACAGACGAGAAGTAGGATAGGAGGGCAGTAACTGTACCCGGATGACAGCGTCCCGTTTGTACTGTGCCTCTCCGATCCTGGCATCCTTCTGTACCTGGGCTGTCCTGGCCTTACCCAGAGAGTGCAGGTAGTCCTGGGAGATGGACGAGAGAGAGAAGGGCCATATTAGAGAGACAAAAGGTCCATATTAGAGAGAGAGAGAGAGAGAGAGGAGGGTGGAGATGATGAGAGAGACAATTAGAGTCATTAGTATAATAGGCTTAATATCTTAAGCCAATTAGTCACTACTGGGGATACTGATATCAGTCATCTATGTACCACACTGGTAATAAAGGACATCACAATAAAAGGAGGAAGCAGCAATCTCTGAAAGCTCTCATTTCCAGTAGGTATGTCATGAAGACACGGACACTGGCTGAAAGGAGATAGTCAAAGTGTGGCTTCCGTTCATATTTCTGACATCACGTTAGTCATTTTGATTCCCAACATACATGGGTTTAAAATATGGCATTGTCCAGTGGTTCATCTCCGGACACATGCACAGGCACGCACACCCCCCTAGATGGCTCGCCCCCTGGGAGTAGGAGCCACACTATCAAATGAAAAGTGACGGGATAGGACCAGTCTCATCGATGATCCGTAAACGATGGTAATGGAGAAAACAATATGGTGGCGTTCAACACGGAGAAACGAGGAACACGAAGGTTTAAATTAGTACCCTAGCCCGCCAAACCAGAGATTTTGAGGGTTTGTATTGTTTAATCCATTTTTTGGTCCGATCGTAATGCTAGCTGATGTTGCTACCCGCAACAACACATAGTGGGACACTGGACGCGGCCATTTTGAACATGCACGCGCATCCACTTCCAGTCTAAGCCCACCATTCACAGCTCTGTATCTCAGAAACGGGGGCCGTTTCTGGTGAATACAAGGGTTTTCAACGGGCTGTAGCAGGCGGGCTGACACTCGCTGTCGCCTTTTTCCACCACTGACCGACAAAACAACTTCCGGGCATGTAAACACATATAGCAGTTTGTCATTGTAACATGTGATTACGGATATTTGGCTCTTCAAAGTAAGTGTTACGTGCGATAAAAACCATGGCAATACGCTATAGAGGGATTAATTAATGCTGGCGATGCGAATTGAGTTAAGTGGGGCACATGTTGCTCCTCCTCTAGTCTACACCATTAACAGCCATCTGTTTTGTTCATAAATAACCTTGTGTCAACCACCTCTCATTATAAGGACGTACCTGGTCATCATGGACGTCTTTGAGCGTGTAGCTGACCACTCCGATCCCCATGTTCACCAGGTCAGAGGATGCCACCTTGAACACCTGCTCGGAGAACTTCTTACGATCCTGGTAGATCTCCTAGACATGCGGACAGAGTAGACGCAAGCCAATATGAGACACTAATGCTGGGAAATATGTTGAGTTCTCATAATAGGATAGATCTACTTTAATGACATGTCATGAAAAAGTATAAACAGTAAACACGTTACTTTAAACTTGACAAATATCAATGTTTGACACGTAAATATGTCATATGGGAGAGCAGATCTTTAATTTAAGCTGCAAGTCATTCCACATGTTTGGGGCACTAAAACAAAAAGCTGTTTTTTCCCCACCTCCGTGTTTACATTTGGAACCTTTAGTGTGAGCCAGTGACTGGAGCGTGTCCTATAGGATTCCAATCCAGCACAGCTTTAATATACAACGGTAAAGTCCCATCAATTGCTTTAAAAATAAATAGATACCAATTTAGTTTATTTCGCCTGTCGGCCAAGGAAGGCCAGTCATATAGGATGCAGAGATGAGTTCTATAAGGTTCACCAGATATAGCAGTCTAAACTACATTGTAGTTGGGAAAGTTTGGAAACTACCTCGGTTCCGGTAGAAAAGGCAATTTTTTGTAGTCCTTCCAAGCGCCAGAAGCGTACCTCCCAGCCCAGCCCTGGCAGAGTAGTTCCAACGGATTGTGTGGCCCTGTCTTTCCCTAATGGGACTGATCGAGGGTAGCTACTGGGACGTAACACGGGACTTGATCACCCCGGCTGGGTCGCCTGAGTGAGGGGTATGATGTTGGTAGACCCGAAACCCTGTTGACCTCAGGATACATCACTGAGGATATGTCCCAGGTGCATCCATGAGATGTTTTGTTTTTTTTGTTTGTTTGTATTCAGCAACTCTTTCTATGTTTGATCCATTTGAGGTAATGATATATAGTTGTTATAATCAATTCCCTTGGCCCTGGAGAATACCATGAAAGTTTTTCCAGTATTTAATACAAATGGACTGTGTGTGCGTGTGCGTGTGTGTGTGTGTGTGTGTGTGTGTGTGCGTGCGTGTACACCTACCTCCACGGTCAAATGGGCAATGATGGCTCTCTGGTGTCCCTCCAATGTCTCCAGGGCGATCGTGGCGATCTCTGCCTCAGACTTTCCCATGAACATCTGACAAGCTGTAGCCAACATGTCCTTGTTCTGTCCCTGGATCTTCACCTGAGAGTGGAAGGAGAAGATAGCTGAAAAACTCTCTCAAGTAGGGTCCTGCATTTTAGTGTTGTCCATGGACATAACACATGTGAGCTTGTAGAATAGATCATCTATTTTTGGTGACTTGTGTGTGAAAGGAAAGAAGGAGCAGGCCTAGTATAGAGCCCTGGGGGACCCCGGTCAACTAAGTATAGGGTTTTAGTTGCACTGTCCTCAAATCCTGTTGGAACAACCCTGCTAGAGGCTAGGGTTAATGTAGTTAAACAAGCCTTGACTAGACTGCTTTCATGACTCAGTTTATGTTTATTTTTAGCATTATCATACTATAATTCAGTCAATGTCTGTCTGAATGTGTGTCTGTCTGTCTGTCTGAAACATTGCCATATCTCCTCAGGCCACAAGGGGGGGGGAAATATCTCACGGGTAAGTGCAAGTAGGATATGACATGCGTAGTCAGGGACAGACAAAGCTGCTTTACAAAATAAATAGCCCAACGCCAATAATAGGATTGAAGTACTGCAAGTGCATGCTGCACTGGAAGTCGTCTTTATAATGGCAAACATAGGGGCCTGAATTTTGGTGCAAGGACTGTGCATAATTTAATTCATTATGTACTCCTGCAAATCTAGCACATCTTGTAAATGCGGGAGATTCCTGTACACATTTACAGCGATGTTAATGGAGAACTGACTGGAAGAAGCGGGACTGCCGTGTGCGCTTCGTGTCTCCTGAGACATTCCGGTTTGTGCCTTTACGATGCTACAGCATATTTCAGAGAATGCCTTAAGTGGATGTAAGACAAAAGCCCCATTCAGATATTCAAGATCTGCAGGCAATGTGTCTGCAGAATATTTGATTTTGTTGTCACGAGTGGCAGCCGGCAATCTTGTTCCAGAATTTATGCCTGCTTGGGACCCAAAAACATTCAGGGCAAAGTCTTTGCCGGCAGCGTCATGATATTGCTTTCATATTCTGAGTGCAACTTGTGTTCAATAGGTATTTTTACATGAATGCATTACTAGTGTTCCAACAGTTTAACACTTAACCCTAGCTGTGGTCCATATGCCCAATGTAGTTGCTGCCCTTGTATTAGCTATTGAACTTTCAATGAATTACCCTCGCATGAAATGCAGACCAGCCGCTCGATAAAAAGAACATTCTCGCTACACACCAATACAAAGACGGTTTTGGTCATTAGAAAGACTACTTTCCCCAGTGGACGCACTGGGAGCCCCCCACCACACGTATAAAATTCACTTTTTTGGCAGAAAAAGTTTATTTTTTCTGAGAGGCTGTGAGCTTTTCATGCGAGCGCAGGAAGTCGAGAGTACCATAGCTCAAAGCCTCAAATGTAACGGCATTAGGGCCATGGACCAGAGCTAAAGTAACCCTATGCTGCGGAGAGACAGATAGGGTAGAGCAAGCATGCTTTAATAGTGAGAGAGTGCACCCGTATAAATAAATAAATGCTTTAATTAAATGTCAGTTTAAAAAAAGAACTAGCGAGCTGACATTCCATACGTTTGGATTTTAGGCTGCACGAGAAGCAGTCCACCTCTGTTAACCCCTGCATCCCTGTGATAATGAATGATGATCATATCACATTCTTATTCTGCCTCCTCAGCAGGAAACCATTCATTCTCCTATTTTTATTTCATTTTTAAACAGATTACAAGTTAGAGCAGGTCTGCCAGCCTGCAGATGGATGGATGACTATTGAATTCTCATCACCAAATGGCTTACAGTAATAACTCATCTGACTAGCACGTACTGTACTTGACTATTGCGCCAAGAATTACCGGTAGAACGGATCATACTTAATCCTGATTATTGTTCATCATCACATTGCCTTTAACTGGCTTATGGCCAGCCTAATTAACAGTGGATTGTGCCTTCTACCTGCACTATTCATAAATTGAATTCGTCATTTTAATGCCATTAGAAAAATCTGTGACATACAGACTATATCTCATTTTAATGAACATTATAGCAGTTCATGAGTTCTGCACCAGTTGCTGTGAAGCTTGTGAACATGTCACAAGCTTCACAGCCGTTAATCAAACGTAACATGAATACATTTTCATCATTCATCTAATTGGCTCAATGATTTGTAACCCTTGTGTCATTTAGGCATACTACGGCCTTACTTTTTATTTAGAGCCTAGAGGAAAGTGTTGCGGGGGAGGGAGGCTTTGTCACAGTCTACACACACACACAAGTGTTGCCTGGCTCCCCTGGGCCTCTCCTCAGGGACATGTGATGTGAACCATGGGGGAGGGGAAGGGGTCGCTGTATATACAACAGACCCAGACACTTGCAGTTGGACAACATATTCAAAACAGTGGACTAACTGCTCACAAGCTCATTTCTCTTACTGGCCCAGCTTCTCAACTGAAGATATTCATTTACAGCTGCAAAGATGGTGCCATGTTAATCGGGCAGCTAATAATTCACTTCAGGTTGTTTTAGGCATTTAGCTGAGCCTCTTATCCAGAGCAACTTGCAACAAGTGCAAGTTGAGAATAAGATGAAATTCCAAGAGCAACATTGTAGTGTAGTGTGTACTAGTGTGAGATGTTACAGGCGTCAGCATCATGGGTTCCAGACATGTGATACTTGATACTTCTACAACTAGCATGTGTTGTGTTTGTGAAGATCCAATGACAACGTCTAACAATGTTTGACCTAGATGTCAGGGAAGTATCATCTCTCAGGTGATTGGGTGGATTCGGTGGATGCGTCATGTCATTCCTCAAAGTCGTACCTGTGCGATTCCCGTAACAGAGATGGGCACTCCATGGCGGGTGTACACTTTGTCACTCTTTACGTTCAGAGTCAGGGTGTTCAGAGTGATCCTGGGAAGTACACAAATCCAAAAGGAGAAGGAAAAGAGGAGAAATGGATTCAGAGCTATTCAACAGCTTCAATAGCTCATGCAAGCCAGTCTGCATGACTAGACTGCCAATGAACACTGGACTATAGATTTTTCTTTGTTGAGGCTTCTTTAAATAAGAGCATACAGACAGAGAAGAGAGGGTCAATAAAAAAAAACTAAGTAAAGAGTGTCGTCACCAAACTTTGGTGTGGTATTAAAAAAAAAAGGTTTGATAATTAGAAGATGAGGTCTGGGAAAATATACGTCCAAATATACGTATCTTGTCATATATTTTGGGACTGCTCGAAAATACAGACATTTTGGGAAAATGTCAAAGCAGAACTGGAAATGGATGCATCCATAACATGCGTTTACTACTGACCATGTGCTACATAATGCATATTCTGTTGATGGTTGCAAGAAAAAATATTGCTATCAATTGGATGAAGCCTAAAGTCAAATTCCACTACCCAAAATCTCAACCTAGCGGTATTCAGCCCACGTATTTAAAGACCTCCATGTAAGTTCACAAGATGGTCACATATTTCACTTTAATAATAATGGATTTTATTTACATTCGTTAGAATCTCAAAGTGCTACAGTGAGCAAATGCAAAAGAATAAAAATAAAAACATAAGAAGCATTACACCATTAAAACCATCTAAGAAAAGGGAACCCATCAATTTAAAACAAAAGGGCATGCTATAAAAACACTTTGTTAAAAAGGAAAGTCTTAAGTCCTCTCTTGAATGAGTCAACCGACTGTGGTGCTCTCAGGTGGGCGTTCCACAGTTCGGGGGCAGCCGAGCAGAAGGCCCGGTCGCCCATGGTGCGCAGGTTGGTCTTAACGGGTTTGAGGCGGTTTGTGTTTGAGGAGAGGAGGGAGCGAGGGTGACAAGTTCCTTGAGGTAGGAGGGAGCGTTGCCGTGGATACACTTTAACACCACCATGGAGTCATCGAGTGTGAGTGAGCGAGTGGCCGAGATTTTGGGTATTGGAATTTGGCCCGAGCTTTACTCCAGTTTTAGGTGGGAATGTTTTCACCCAAACAGTGGTTTAGTAGGTCCCCGCCTCCCTCTGGGCACCACTCCTCCCCCCCCAATCACATTGCCAGAGTGAGCCAGGGAGAAAGCGGTGACCGTGGTTAGTAAAATAAAAACAGAGAAAAGTGCTGTGGTGAGCAGTGAGTTGCTTATCACTGCAGCTCAGTGACATCCCCAACCACCGCAGTGGTCACCTTATCACCTAAAACTGTGGTTTAGGAGGGCCCCGCCTCCCTCTGGACACCACCCCTCCCCCAATCACATTGCCAGAGCGAGCCAGGGTGAAAGCTGTGACCGTGGTTAGTAAAAAAACAGAGAGAAGTACTGGGGTGAGCAGTGAGTTGCTTATCACCGCAGCTCAGTGACATCCCCAACCACCATGGTGGTCACCTTATCACCTAAAACTGGAGTATGTGTGGGCCTTAACCCTCCTACATTGATTGATTGATTAATTAATTAATGGAAAGGGGTTCAGTACCTCTGAATCTGCTGAATACATGGAATGACAAACACCCTGCCACCAGCAATCATCAAGGGAGGAGAGCGGCCAAAGCCTGTATTGAGAGAGAGAGAAACAAAATAAACCACTTTATTACAAATCCCTGTGTAGCAGCTGCCCTGTCCCTGGTCCTGGTCCCTGGTCCCAGCACCTACTTAATCTTAATATTATTGTAGGAGCCATATCATTTGATTTCATATTTTTTACCAAATGTCGCCCTACTCGCCTCGGAAAATGGCACCATAGTTGGCACTCGCGCACACACAACTAGAAATGCACTCTGTCGAGGTGCCAACTTGCGCCTTGCACACACACACAGGTATGGCCTACTTGTGCGCAAGCAGAGTGCGTAAGTACTAGTCTGCTACTAACTAATTACAACTGCTGTTCTATATCCTTTAGACCCGTTATTGACCTTATACCAACCTTGAAATGTACCGTAGCTACGTCCGCCGGCCAATAAGGGCCCACCATTTTTACCCCGACATACAGTACATACCCAGCCGCTCACCAAACGTACCTTAGTTAAGTCATCAAGAATGGTGGTCCCTTATTGGCCGGTGGACAACACCGACATACATACATACATATCCCTGTAACACCCAGCGTTGCAATACAAAAAAAATTATGTTCTTTTTTCACCTTCATCATCATTTATGTTCATTGCAATGCCATTGGTCATGATATTTGCATATAAATACCCACCACAGAGGCTGAAATTCACACAAATTAAAAATCTCTTGGAAACTGCGCTTGTTTGTTTTGAAAAATAGCAGATCTACAAGCTCGTAGCATGGAACTGTGCCGGGCTACGAGCTTGTAGATCTGCTATTTTTTTTTTTAATCGTGAAAATTTGGCGCAAATCTTTGAATATATATTCTTTCAGAGTGAACGTTTTTAACTCAAATCTTTGCTTCTGGGAACAACATCTGAGGCCAAATGCATATCAATTAATCAATCAATACTTTATTTCAGACCCAGGAAGATCCATATCACAGATAAAATTATATACATTACAGTACGGTATATAATTTTTGGGGTCCCTGACATGAATTAGTTTGAGCACCACTGACAAAAAAAATTGATTTTATAGAATCTGTGCCATAATCAAGCGGTTTGAATTCATTAATCAACACCAACACACAGTGAGTAAAACAAGACAGCCCAGGTCAAGTGTGAGTGTGTTGAACTGTATTCTCTGGCGTAGAAAAGGCATATCGGTCTAGATTAGGGAAGGGCATTTGTAAAAGTGTAACCTTTGGTTAATTGGCATTACAACGAAATTCTGGAGAAAAGGGGTAAAGAAATAATAAATATGTACTACAAACCAAACCTCTAAAGGCCTATTCATAGTCTGGATTTTCGGTGGTGAGGTGACAACCACTCCGGTGGTGAGCTGACCACCGGAGCTGAAATAACGTTGAGCGGTGGCGAGTAAAAACAGAGAGAAGGGCTGGAGCGGTGGCGGTGGTTTGCTCTTCACCGCGGCTCGTGACGTCATGTTGTAGTTGGGTGGACACCCCACCACCGTAAATCCAGACTATGTATGAGCCTTTACAAAGTAGAATTGTGATTTAATGACCAACCAGTCAGCTCACAACATTGTACATCTGATCAATATCAATGAAAGGTGGCCCGGGCCGACCTGGCGGTCCGGGCACCTAGGCCGCTAATCCAGCCTGACAGCGTGTCGCGGGTTCAACTCCCGATCCCCCGATGACCTTTGCTGCGTGTCACTCCCCATCTCTCTCCCCTGTCAGCTTACTGTACTAAAGGCAGGAAAAGTCCCCAAAAATATATTTGAATATCAATGAAAGGCCCTGCCCAACCTTCTTTGTCAGGTGAAACCTGACCTATGTCTTACTCAAATGTAATGACGACTTTGGCTCCTAATCTGGATTGGTTGTCTCGTCTCTAGGCAAAGGCATGCCTCTCTAGCCTATGGGACTAGTCCTGATTGGCTCAGCAAACAACGGCATGAACAGTGAGGGCTGCCTCTCTAACACAACAGTAGCTAAATGTTATGCACTAAACTGCAAGGATGGACAGCAGCAAAGCCACAACAAAACACAATCATTGAACCATAAACAGAAAGTCGCAAACGAACGCAAACAACGGCCGCAAGGTTGTGACACACAAACATACACATTACTAAAATAACTAGATAAAGTGCCCCTCGGGGTACAGGTCTCCACCAGCTTGTGGCGCTATAATAGGCCAATGTGAAAAAGGGTGCCATTTCATTTTATTCCTTGGATCATGGCAATTGGATGATCTGAGGCATTTTGTTTCAAAGATGTGTTTTGCAAAAATCCAGATCCGGCATCAACACAAGACTATAGAGATAGTGTGTAACGATTTGCAGGATTTTTGGACAGAATCTGGAGGAGTAATATTAAAAATAATAATAATCAAAAGTCGGCCTCCCGGTGGTGCTATAACAGGCCGTTCTGGAAAATGTGGGGCAGAGGTTGGCATCCAGGGAGTGTATGTGCAAAATTTGGCATCGACCAGGTTAACGGTGCCGGAGATGAGCTGGTAACAGACGGACAGACGCACACACACGGACGGACACAAACACGGACAGAGTGCAAAACATACTGGCCTGGTGGAGACAATATAATACTAATATGGCGGGGGGGGGGGGGGGGGGGGGGGGGACTCTCACAACAGAGACAAGAACACAACGGAGACAAGAACACAACGGAGACAGCGCTTCTTTCACCTGACAAATATCACTATGTGATCTTTTTTGTTTCTTATCGATCTTGCAACTAATTTTTTCACCCAGTGTCAATTATCTAAAATCGTAGGCGCTATACTCCATTATTGCAACACTTATTTCTTAGGTCAGTCCAGTACAGAATCGGTGACTACAGCTTTTAGAAGGTTGACTGCTTAGTAAGCCAACTGTGGGATGGATTTCTTAACTACCTGTACTGCAATGTGGGGAATTCTCAGAACACCCTGGCGAGGCTAGCTGTCTCTGATTGACACTAGTGTAGAAAATGTCACTTACCAGAAACAACCATGGCTTCATTGGGACCACAAGTGTAGAACATCTTGACTGTCTTCTGTCTAGGAACGGAAAAAGGAAGCAAGAGCTTACTCACCACTCACCAATGTCACCATACATATTGAGAAATCAATGTCAATTTATGCTATGTGGGTATATATTTGGAAGTATACGGTGTGGAATCTTGTATGCATTTGTGCAGACTGAAGAGAGACTACAAGTGGAGATAAAAGCATGTGCAATACTGGTTTGCACTGTCATGCTGGGTCCCTTTATTTGAATGATGGAACTGCTTGGTGTGCTTTAGCGGCATTTGATTACATTATTAAAAATAACAAATATGAGGACCGCTATCATTTAAATTCCCGAGGCGGCGGACCCACCGCCGATTTGTTTCCATTTGGCCCATCCCTCGCCTCCTACAGACATATGTTAATGTCAATCATCATCCGACCCACAAATGTAATTATCTGAATGTCCAGGCCTACAACAAACCGGCGGACCCCTCCCCACAACGCACGGGCCAAAGCCCTGTCCTTTTGAGTTAATTACGTCTTCAGTGTAACAGTGTCTTTACAATATTTGGGCAATGAATGAAACGGAAACGGTCTACTACTGTAAACATCGCTCCTCATAATCTCATAATCACCAACAACAGAGTAAACCCTCACCAGGTTTTCAGGCGATAGAGGTCGCGCTACTATCTACAATTAATACTCTTGGCCTTATTTTTAAAAGGAGACATCAATACAAATAATTATAATGTATCAACGCTTTTCTGCTTAGCGGCTGTGGGTTAGCAACTTAGCATGCTAGCTAAGTTAGCTAAGATGGGAGGGGACCACGGACTAATTCAATGTTTATGTAATTTGGTTCGAACTAAGCCGTATGCTATTCAAATGAATTAAACCGTTTCACTTACCGATCCCTTCTGGACGAATAATTGTTTTACGTCTTGCTTATCTGACGTATACCAGGTTGTATAGGTTTAAAACTAGTATCCGTGCGTGTGTGTACGTAGCGGGCTTCAGTTCAAGCAGTGCCAGGAAACAAGAATGAGAAAAATGTCTGAAGTGAAAACATACGCAAACCACGCCTACGGCCACGCCCAGTGTTCGTAAATGACCCCTCTATCTCCGCCCATTTTCATGTCAAGGAAGGACCCCCAAATTGATTATACTGTGTATGTATTTTTATCTTGCACCCTGCACGAAGCAGAGCAGACCCCCCACCTGTAACATGGGGTATGGCTGGGTTAAAAATAAGGCCAGAACGCGGCCTCTCAAGGACCCCTACCTAGTAGCCTAGGGGTAGTAGGGGCCGCCGGACCCCACCTTGAGAACCACGCAAAATGAACAAAATTGATCTACACATAATAGTTTACTCTTTACTGGCCATGATGCCAAACTTTTTGTTCTTTTCACAAATATTTAATTAAACCAATGCATTTCAAGATGCATTGAAAATGGTGGGCCCTATTGTAAACAAGTGTAATGCCTGTTAACAGTTTTTGTATTGAGTTGTACTTGAAATATACTGTAATTCTGCAAACTGTTAAGAAATCAATCAATCAATCAAAAAAAGAGTTTCGCCTGTGGCCTGATGCATAGCCTAATTGCATGAATGTCTGTCACAGTGTGTTTGTATTGCGTAACAGTATTAGTTTGTTTATTTATTTTAGTCTTAGTCTAGTTTTTAGTCGACTAAATATCGAAATATGTTTTGTCTTTATGGGCAAGTAGTATAAAATGAGAAGAAATAAGTACATGATTGATCCAGTGTTAATTTTGACAGCTAATTCTTAGTCTGAATAACACACCATTTAGTTTTAGTCATCTGAAATTGTTTAGTCTTGCCTTAGTCGACTAAATATCAACACTGTACTGTAAATGGGTTGAAAGGCTCATATTTTTATTGTTTAACAGGACCGTTATGGCGTTATCCTTTTAGCATAATTGTAAAATTGTACCACTTGTACAGTATACTATTTGGAAAGTGTTAAAGTATTCAATCAAAAAACAAGGATGGTTTTATGTGCCATAATATATTTGCCCCATAAACGTATCTTGCTTATCCTCTGAAGCCTCCAGAATTGTCTTTAGCCTATATTATACTATTTTGTACCGGTTAACACTATGACAAGCTTAATTTTGCTGCTGCTACCTCATAATGGTGAACTAATGTTTCCAGAATAAATTCAACACCGAATGGTGAAGCAATTGCTCTCATCTATTGCTTGAGAAAGGAAAACAGCAAGGATTATTAATATATTATACGTTGAATGAGTGTAATATGTAAGGTCATGTTTTCACCCAGCATCTGTCGAAGATCTTGAGCAATGAAATTATGAAGAACGGATTTGCACAACAATAGGAGGAAAGGGCGGTTCTGGCTGCATGGGCTATGGGAGACATCTCTTCAAATAAATACATATCCATACATACACATAAAAATCATACCCATGTGAAGTGAGGGGCACTCTTATATCATGCATCACATTCCGAGGACCAATTATATGAAGATAGGTTGAAAAGAGCTGAAATGGTCCTTTAAGAGGGGCTGCTGTTGCTGCTCGACTCAAACAGCTGGATGGAGCTTTCTGAAAAGCAGCAGGAAAACCAAATGGCTGATGACGGCTTTTTGTGACAACATATACAAGAAAGATGATTATGGATGCACAACATACTGTAACATACTGTACTCTACATAATTATACTATAACTTACTTTTTCACATTTTATTCCACAATGTTTGTAAACCGTTGTCTAATGTGATCCTGGGCGCTACACTCCCTCTGCCAACCTGGGGAGAGCAACAGATTATGACCTCATGCTTCCTTCAATGCACAAGGAGTGAGCAGGTTGCTTCTTTTCAACAGGGGGGCTGGGGGCTGTTTCCCCGGTTGGACGTGTGGCGTGTGGAAGGAACACGTTATTCCAAACAGTTCCTTTCCCCTTGCCCCGGCTGGCAGTATGGAGACCAAGATTACTGGGTACCCTAGCCGAATGTATGCCAAGAACGTGGAATTCCGTTTTATTCTCCACCCCCGCCTGTGCCAGAACGTAAAAATCCGTCTTTCTTTAATGTAATTTAATCCAATAATGAAACATATTATTGGCTTATAGGGGAAGTGCAGACGCTCGAGAGGCATCCTAACCAGATGCCCGAACCACCTAAGTGGGCTCCTTTCCAGGCGAAGAAGCAGCGACTCTACTCCGAGTCTCTCTCGCGTGACTCACCCCATCTCTAAGGGAGATGCCAGCCACCCGTCAGAGAACTCATTTTGGCCGCTTGTATCCGCGACCTTATTCTTTCGGTCATGACCCACACGTTCGTATACGTTCCAGTCTGTGCAGTTCATGCTCCATCATGCTCTCAACGCTTTTGTCCTCAAAATCCCTACTCTCCCAAGAGCCGTGTTCACACTGGCGATCAGCTTTTCAATAAAATGCCACAGCCTGGTGTCAACATGCGGCTGCTCTTTGCATGCCGGGTCGACGCAGGTTCGCACAAAACTCAGGACGTGCATTACTCGAGCCATATCTGCAGGGACGACATGAGAATTCCTGAACTGTTTTACCGGGCAGTACACTGAGGTTTCTTCCACAATCCTTGTGGCTGGCACAACTCGTTTCTTCTATAGATGTGCTGCAGAATATTTATTCCTGGCTCCCCTTCCCACTGGGGAGGGCGGGGAGGGCTTTAATGCGGTCGGAAACAAGTCCATCCGAAATAGGAACCCCCCAGCCTGTGGTTGCTGCTTTTGGAGCTCACTCACCAGAGCCAGACAACCAGTCAGGTTGTCGTGCAGGCGGTACAGTAGGATAATCTCGTCTGTCGTGCAACACGACGTAGCGAGAGGCTCCATATTTCTGTACATGCATGGAGTCATTGAGGGTTGCCAGCTGGCCATAGTAGTGCAGGTCCCCCTCACCGTGCTCTAGATATCTCCATCCACTCGATGGCGTGAGGTGATCACTGGTACCCCATAGCGATGATTTGATTGGCTGAGCACGGAATGTGATGTATGATTAGAGCATTACTAGCCTCTCCTATATTAAGCTATAGTGTAGATTTTAAAAACACACCCATGTGAAGTGAGGGGCGCTCTTAACATTATATACTGTACATCCTCATACATCTCATGAACTTGAATTTATGTGATTGGTTGGTTAAATTTACATCAAATTTGGCAGACATTTTAACTAATTTCTCCTTTCATTGTCAATGGCAAATAGTGAGACGTGTGGGGACAATAGCTGTATATAGTAGGCAACAAATACACATCGAGTCAAGTTGAATTGAGCCCTTATTGCCCTTTCAGCTTAACTAAGCTTTGATCTGAATATTTACATTTATTCTGAAGTGGCGGGTGGTCTTCAGTTTTCACCCTCTGACCACTATCTGAATATACTGATTACTGAATCTAGTCATTGGCGGTACTGTAGCAGCAAGAGTGCTCACAATAGGGTATTTAACAAAGTGCAAGCTCTGTAACTGTTAATCAGAAGCCTGAGGGCACTTATAATCTCTACTATGCAATGCATTTAGCATAAACACATTTACAAACGGAATCTTTAATGCCAATTTATCAGCTTCAGCTTTAAAACAAAACGACGCAAATATGTTTTCATTTCACCGTTTATTTTCAATCAATAGGTGGATAGGAATGTGCAGAGAAAAGGAGAAAACAAATAAACCTCTCTCAACTTTCAGATGAATAACAAACATATATAACAGAACAAACAAGAAACAGATAAGGAAAAATGAACAAAAGAGATCCCAGCACAGAGTAGCATTCTAGTACTCTTCTCCTTCATCCTCCTCGTTAACACTGTCAGTGCCCACCTCTTCGTAATCTTTCTCCAGGGCGGCCATGTCCTCTCTGGCCTCGGAGAACTCTCCTTCCTCCATGCCCTCACCAACGTACCAGTGGACAAAAGCCCTCTTGGCATACATCAGGTCGAACTTGTGGTCGAGACGAGCCCAGGCCTCAGCGATGGCTGTGGTGTTGCTCAGCATGCACACTGCCCTCTGGACCTTGGCCAGGTCTCCACCAGGAACCACTGTGGGAGGCTGGTAGTTGATGCCAACCTTGAAGCCAGTGGGGCACCAGTCAACAAACTGGATGCTACGTTTGGTCTTGATTGTTGCGATAGCAGAGTTGACGTCTTTGGGCACCACATCTCCACGGTAGAGCAGACAACAGGCCATGTATTTACCATGACGAGGATCACACTTCACCAATTGATTGGCCGGCTCAAAGCAGGCATTGGTGATGTCTGCAACTGACAGCTGCTCATGATAGGCCTTTTCGGCGGAAATTACTGGTGCGTAGGTGGCCAGGGGGAAGTGGATACGAGGGTACGGCACCAAGTTGGTCTGGAACTCTGTCAGGTCTACATTCAGGGCTCCGTCAAAGCGCAGAGAGGCGGTGATTGAAGACACAATCTGGCCAATTAGCCTGTTGAGGTTGGTGTAGCTTGGCCTCTCAATGTCCAGATTCCTGCGGCAGATGTCGTAGATGGCCTCATTGTCCACCATGAAGGCACAGTCGGAGTGCTCCAGGGTGGTGTGGGTGGTTAAGATGGAGTTGTAGGGCTCCACTACAGCAGTGGACACCTGGGGAGCTGGGTAGACGGCAAACTCAAGTTTGGACTTCTTTCCATAATCGACAGAGAGCCTCTCCATCAGCAGGGAAGTGAAACCAGAGCCGGTGCCACCACCAAAGCTATGGAAGATGAGAAACCCTTGGAGGCCAGTGCACTGGTCAGCCTGAAAAAACAAATATGTGTGTCTTTAGTCAGTTTTAAAGCTTAAGTTAGCTACACAAGCTAAGCAGTTCAGTTAATAAAACATGATCAGTACTCTCACCAGCTTTCGAGTTCTGTCCAGAACCAGGTCAATGACCTCCTTGCCGACGGTGTAGTGTCCACGGGCATAGTTGTTCGCAGCATCCTCCTTTCCTGTGATCATCTGCTCAGGATGGAACAGCTGGCGGTACGTTCCTTTACGCACCTCATCTGTGATTGTGAATGGAGGATTTAAAAAGTAAGGAAATAGTTTATAGTTGTTTGCTATAATTTTGGCCCCAACAATACTGTCAATAATAATTAAAAATATTACACCTGTGTGAAGTGAGGGGCGATAATATATTAAAGTCTAACTCATGTTGCTATGATTAGGTGATGTAATGATGATGTAAAACAAACGGTGTCAAAACAAACATTAAATTATCTTTATTGTTAATGGCATTTAATGTTTGTGTTAGGGACAAGATGATGTAAATTTGCCCTTCATTGTCAATGGCATTTTTAAAAGAAACATTGAACTAAAAAAAAATTAAACCTCTCTTCATTGTCAATGGCGTTTTTAAAACAAACATTGAACTAAAAACAAACATTAAACCTGTATATAGCCTCAAAAAACAAGGGGCGCTCTTATAAATCGTACATACTATGCTATTTTGCTTAGACACTGACGTCAATAGGAATTTAATGTTTGTGTAGGACACAAATAGACACTATGCCGATTTTCTCAGACACTATGACGTAAAATTCTCCATTTATTGTCAATGGGAATTTAATGTTTGTGTAGGACAAAAATAGACTATGCCGATTTTCTCAGACACTATGATGTAAAATTCTCCATTGTCAATGAAAATGTTTGTGTAGGACAAAGTTTGTGAACATACATTAAAAGCTGGATATAGGAGGGGCTAGTGCCCCTCAAAAATAAACCTTACTAGAGGCATTTATGAATGTTAATCTCAATTTGGGGATTTTGGGGATTGAGTAGCAAGGGATTGATGATGGTCCATTTAATAAGGATACTGACCAATGACGGTGGGTTCTAGGTCAACAAAGATGGCTCTGGGGACATGCTTTCCTCCTCCAGTCTCGCTGAAGAAGGTGTTGAAGGAGTCGTCTCCACCACCCCTAGTTTTGTCACTGGGCATCTGGCCGTCAGGCTGTATGCCATGCTCCAGACAGTACAGCTCCCAGCAGGCATTGCCCATTTGGACTCCGCATTGGCCCACATGTATAGAAATACACTCACGCTGCATAGGAAGAAATTAACCCAAATTAAGACTAGAAAGCGGTACTAACAGTCTAACACACTAGTGGAGTGGAGGCTGGAGCTCCATGACATTGACATTTGTAGCATACTTGAGTTGACACACACACACACACACACACACACACGAATGTAGGATGAGGAGTGTACTTTTTTATTTTTACTACAGTCGACACGCTGCGGGCAATGGCAGAAAAAGTCACATGACGAACTAGAGCTATGAAGTTCAGTACATACGATCATTACGATGCTATCAGAACCAGACTAAAGTAAAACGAGTCATAACTGCTCTTGCACTATCTAGGTCGGGGGGGGGGGGGGCTGGCATACACTTCCTGATCCTGAACCAGCCTGGCTCCTATATCGATTTTTACCTTTTACCGCACCTCGTTTCCCAAAATGAAAGGTAGTCCTCTCTGCTCTCACGTGTTAGCAATTTTATCGGAAAATAACATTTAAGCGACGGGTTGAAACGAGCGTTTAAATCGCTTGTTTAGTTTTATGTGGAGACTTCCGGGTGGTATTTAAAATACAACGAAGAGGACTAGTGATAAATAATGTATGGTACTTGCGACGAAGGAGAAGAGACGATTAAACGGGGGTCAGAGTGGCCTCTTTTGTGTGTATGATGTACGGAAAAAAGGTAAAAATCGGTACTGCTGCCATGGCCAGATTGGCCACCGTTAGGCCGGCATTAGCTCTGGTCCGCTAGGCTGGCATAAGAAGCGGGACCTCAACTCAAACCATTTTGTCTCGTCATTTCAGACAAGAAAAGCCTGAGGGTGTCGACGTAGAACATTCTCGCGCTCGAGTATGATAAGCAATATAAATTATGACAGCTCATAAGGCGGGAATGGGAAACATAACTGTTTTTTTGGCGGAGGGGGGAGGGTAATTTAAATTAACTTTAGCATTTAAAACAACAAGTTCTTAAACACAATCGTTCCATATCTGATACATTAAATTCGAACACAAACACACAACTTGTCAGGTCTTCTATAACATCGTATTTCATATAAACAGATAGCCTTAATTAAAAGCAGCATAACGTATACGTCTTCATAAACGATTCAAAAAGTGTCAGATCGTAGTTAGTTTGAGACAAAAAGCATTTTAGTTTAGAATAGATCACAATCCCAAAACGATACATTTCTTTGTAAGCCCTAAAAGACAGCTGAGAAAGAAAGACTGCGATTTTACTCACCATTTTGTGCTGTTCTGTTATTACACCGATATGCTGAAACGCACCCTGTTATGTTGAGTAACTTCAGCGGTATGACTTGACTATCTCCAGTACAGACGTTACAGTTTGATTTCAAAAGTCTCTCTTCACGATTGGCTGCGGTGATCACGTGTACTCATCAGCCATTGGTTGGTGAGTACATTTAGCTATTTAGCTACTAATTTAATTTATACAACGTTGTTGTAACCAGTTGACACCGAGACGGGGAATTGGGGATAATCTAATGCTTTACGTTTAGAATAAGTACCGCAGCATCATAGCTTTAAACTCTTGTTTTTCTTATTATTTTGTAATAACTGTATTAGGCCTACTATCTAATTTGGCAACCTTGCATATAGATGGCAAGAAATAAACCTTTATTCATCCCTGGGGAGGGTGAAATGAATGTGTCATATAGCAAGCAGCAACAGATAAATCCCCAGCTGCATCAGAGCCCTGGTCCCTGACTCCCTGCCCCTGGTGGAAAACAACCTTATGGGTAGAAAGCAAAATGGTGTGGTGGTTACTGGTTGGTGGTATAACGTCAATGACATCCCATTTGAGGTCAGGGTCAGGTGGTGGACACTAATGTACTCGTTTTGTATAGTTTTTACCTTATATTTTGCCTTACTTTCTGTGTTATGTTATTGTTTTGTTACTTGTCAGTATTCTGGCTATAACTCCTAATATGTATTTATACTGTATTCCCCAACTGTAGGCTGCCTGCCATGTTCATTAATGTATACTGTCCATCTAAAATAAAGTAATAGTTCAGTCTTGGGAATGCTCATGAACAATAAACTTGACTGAAAACACTGAGGGCCATAAATCCATCCTCAGCACACTAAGGAGCAACATGACAGCTACAGCTCATGTGACATTCACCTGATCAGGCAGGCTCCACAACAAAGTTGGAACCACTATTATGAGAACTTTAATGCATGGCTGCACGGTTACTGACTTGTGGCTCTCAAATGAGGGCCTGATTCCAGGACTGAAATTTGAGGCATTTTAAGGATAACTCAGCACATTGATCCAGACCTATATTGATTCTCATATTCACTAAGATAACTGGCTGACTGTAAATGTACAACCAGTCATCAGTTCAGAGAAACATGTCTCCCAACAGAGCCTGTGCCAGTGCCTCTTCTGTCTCCTAAAATCGGTATTGAAGTACACATAATTTAAGGAGATTTTCATTATACATATAGTAAATAAAGACACACATACGGTATGATTTTCATTTTCCAGACATTGCATTGAATTGAACATACACTGTTGCATTATGTAAGGTTTGATCTTTTGTGGCAAAATAATGCACAGTACTACACATTCAAGCTTGATACAACTTTATTGTTTCCACCTGTTAGTACATTGAGTTTTATTTTTCAATTTGAAATAAGAATGTACTGAGCAACTCCTGTGTGAAAGTGCAACATTTTTCTGACAAAGAGCTTGCATGTATTGGCAAGCATCCCTGGCTGAATACAACTTCAAAAAGTAACTAAGGATAAATAATAAGAAAACTCAAACAGACAATATTTTGGAATGTGAACATTTCAGTTGCTGTGGCATATCGCTCTTAAGTGTAACACAGGCTCTCATGTCTTAACAGTTAAACAGACAATCAAAGTAACATTTTGGCCAAAGCAATGCCCCTCAGTGCCACCGACTAAATTTCCTTCTAGTATTCAGAATTATTATAAATATCCAACGAACATGAAAAACATAGCAGTAAGTAATTTGATGTCATGTTAATGCAAACAGCTAACTGGAAATAATGTATCAAGCATGGCCTTCTAGTACTCTTCTCCTTCATCCTCCTCTCCAACACTGTCAGTGCCCACCTCTTCGTAATCCTTCTCCAGGGCGGCCATGTCCTCTCTGGCCTCAGAGAACTCTCCCTCCTCCATGCCCTCACCAACGTACCAGTGGACGAAGGCCCTCTTGGCATACATCAGGTCAAACTTGTGGTCGAGACGAGCCCAGGCCTCAGCGATGGCTGTGGTGTTGCTCAGCATGCACACTGCCCTCTGGACCTTGGCCAGGTCTCCACCAGGAACCACTGTGGGAGGCTGGTAGTTGATGCCAACCTTGAAGCCAGTGGGGCACCAGTCCACAAACTGGATGCTGCGTTTGGTCTTGATTGTTGCGATAGCAGAGTTGACGTCTTTGGGCACCACATCTCCACGGTACAACAGACAGCAGGCCATGTATTTACCATGACGAGGATCACACTTCACCAACTGATTGGCCGGCTCAAAGCAGGCATTGGTGATGTCAGCAACCGATATCTGCTCATGATAGGCCTTCTCTGCAGAAATGACTGGTGCGTAGGTGGCCAGGGGGAAGTGGATACGAGGGTACGGCACCAAGTTGGTCTGGAACTCTGTGAGGTCTACATTCAGGGCTCCGTCAAAGCGCAGGGAGGCAGTGATCGAAGACACAATCTGGCCAATTAGCCTGTTGAGGTTGGTGTAGCTTGGCCTCTCAATGTCCAGATTCCTGCGGCAGATGTCGTAGATGGCCTCATTGTCCACCATGAAGGCACAGTCGGAGTGCTCCAGGGTGGTGTGGGTGGTTAAGATGGAGTTGTAGGGCTCCACTACAGCAGTGGACACCTGGGGAGCTGGGTAGACGGCAAACTCAAGTTTGGACTTCTTTCCATAATCGACAGAGAGCCTCTCCATCAGCAGGGAAGTGAAACCAGAGCCGGTGCCACCACCAAAGCTATGGAAGATGAGAAACCCTTGGAGGCCAGTGCACTGGTCAGCCTGAAAAAACAAATATGTGTCTTTAGTCAGTTTTAAAGCTTAAGTTAGCTACACAAGCTAAGCAGTTCAGTTAATAAAACATGATCAGTACTCTCACCAGCTTTCGAGTTCTGTCCAGAACCAGGTCAATGACCTCCTTGCCGATGGTGTAGTGTCCACGGGCATAGTTGTTCGCAGCATCCTCCTTTCCTGTGATCATCTGCTCAGGATGGAACAGCTGGCGGTACGTTCCTGTACGCACCTCATCTGTGATTGTGAATAGAGGATTTAAAAAGTAAGGAAATAGTTTATAGTCGTTTGCCATTCCTTATATCATTTTGGCCCCAACAAAACTGTCAATAACAATTAAAAAAATTACACCTGTGTGAAGTGAGGGGCGATAATATATTAAAGTCTAACTCATGTTGCTATGATTAGGTGATGTAATGATGATGTAAAACAAACGGTGTCAAAACAGACATTAAATGATCTTTATTGTTAATGGCATTTTATGTTTGTGTTAGGGACAAGATGATGTAAATTTGCCCTTTATTGTCAATGACATTTTTAAAACAAACATTGAACTAAAACAAATATTAAACCTCTCTTCATTGTCAATGGCGTTTTTAAAACAAACATTGAACTAAAAACAAACATTAAACCTCTCTACATTGTCAATGGTGTTTTTAAAACAAACATTGAACTAAAAACAAACATTAAACCTGTATATAGCCTCAAAAAACAAATCACACCAGTGTGAAGTGAGGGGCGCTCTTATAAATCGTTTTTTCTTTTGCTTAGACACTGACGTCAATAGGAATTTAATGTTTGTGTAGAATACAAATAGACACTATGCTGATTTTCTCAGACACTATGACGTAAAATTCTCCATTGTCAATGAAAATGTTTGTGTAGGACAAAATTTGTGAACATACGTACATACATTAAAAGCTGGATATAGGAGGGGCTAGTGCCCCTTAAAAAATAAACCTTACTAGAGGCATTTATGAATTTTAATCTCAATTTGGGGATTGAGTAGCAAGGGATTGATGATGGTCCATTAAGGATACTGACCAATGACGGTGGGTTCTAGGTCAACAAAGATGGCTCTGGGGACATGCTTTCCTCCTCCAGTCTCGCTGAAGAAGGTGTTGAAGGAGTCGTCTCCACCACCCCTAGTTTTGTCACTGGGCATCTGGCCGTCAGGCTGTATGCCATGCTCCAGACAGTACAGCTCCCAGCAGGCATTGCCCATCTGGACTCCGCATTGGCCCACATGGATAGAAATACACTCACGCTGCATAGGAAGAAATTAACCCAAATTAAGACTAGAAAGGGGTACTAACACACTAGTGGAGTGGAGGCTGGAGCTCCATGACATTGACATTTGTAGCATACTTGAGTTGACACACACACACACACACACGAATGTATGGATGAGGAGTGTACTTTTTTATTTTTACTACAGTCGAGATGCTGCGGGTCCTGGGCCCGGGAGAATGCGGGCAATGGCACATGACGAACTAGATCTATGAAGTTCAGTACATACGATCATTACGATGCTGTTATATCAGACCCAGACTAAAGTAAAACGAGTCATAACTGCTCTTGCACTATCTAGGTCGGGGGGGAGGGGCTGGCATACACTTCCTGATCCTGAACGAGCCTGGCTCCTATACCGATTTCTACCCTTTACCGCACCTAGTTTTCCAAAATGAAAGGTAGTCCTCTCTGCTCTCGCGTGTTAGCATTTTTTTATCGGAAAAGAACATTTAAGCGACGTGTTGAAACGAGCGTTTAAATAGCTTGTTTAGTTTTGTGTGGAGACTTCCGGGTGGTATTTAAAATACAACAAAGAAGAGTGATAAATAATGTATGGTACTTGCGATGAAGGAGAAGAGACGATTTAAACGCTTTGTTTCTAGTTATCCATAGCGTAGGGGGGGTCAGAGTGGCCTCTTTTGTGTGTATGATGTACGGAAAAAAGGTAAAAATCGGTATTGCTGCCATGGCCATATTGGCCTGCACCGTTAGGCCCGGCATAAGAAGCGGGACCTCAACTCGTCATTTCAGACAAGAAAAGCCTGAGGGTGTCGACGTAGAGTCGTAGAACATTCTCGCGCCCGGGGGGAGGGGAATTAATTTTAGCATTTAAAACAATAATTTCTTAAACACAATCGTTCCATATCTGATACATTCAATTCGACCACAAACACACAACTTGTCAGGTATAACATCGTATTTCAAATAAACCGATAGCCTTAATTAAAAGCAGCGTAACGTACGTCTTCATAAACTATTCAAAAAGTGTCAGATCGTAGTCAGTTTGTGACAAAAAGCATTTTAATTTAGAATAGATTTCTTTTTAAGCCCTAATAGACAGCTGAGAAAGAAAGACTGCGATTTTACTCACCATTTTGTGCTGTTTGGTATTACACCGATATGCTGAAACGCACCCTGTTATGTTGAGTAACTTCAGCGGTATGACTAATGACTTGCCTTTCTCCAGTACAGACGTTTGGTTTCAAAAGTCTCTCTTCACGATTGGCTGCGGTGATCACGTGTACTCATCAGCCATTGGTTGGTACGGAATACTAACTGCGTAGTTCCATGATGTCGGGAATTATTTATTACACTCCAAACAATAGGTGGCAGCAGTGTGCACAAAGCCCGATTCATACTTCGTCGCACAACGGTACCGCGCGTAAAAAATAGCCTCTGCGCACGGCCAGAGCCATCTACTCTGTCTCTATGGCTATTTAATTTAACGTATAAAACGTTGTAACCAGTTGACACCGAGTCGGGGAATTGGGGATAATCCAATGCTTTACGTTTAGAATAAGTACCGCAGCATCATAGTTTTAAACTGTTGTTTTTCTTATTATTTTGTAATAACTTTATTACTATCTAGTAATTTGGCAACCTTGCATAGTAGATGGCAAGAAATAAACCTTTATTCGTCCCTGGGGAGGGTGAAATGAATGTGTCATATAGCAGCAACAGATAAATCCTCTGATGAGTCTGACTATTCTCAGCTGCATCAGAGCCCTGGTCCCTGACTCCCTGCCCCTGGTGGAAAACAACCTTATGGGTAGAACGCTTCATGGGGTGGTACGGTTGGTGGTGTAACGTCAACGACATCCCATTTGAGGTCAGGGTCAGGTGGTGGACACGAATGTACTTGTTTTGTATAGTTTTGTTTGACCTTGTATTTTGTCTTACTTTCTGTGATATCTTATTGTTTTGTTACTTGTCAGTATTCTGGCTAACTCCTAATATGTATTTATACTGTATTCCCCAACTGTAGGCTGCCTGCCATGTTCATTAATGTATGCTGTCCATCTCAAATAAGTAATAGTTCAGTCTTAGGAATGCTCATGAACAATAAACTTGACTGAAAACACTGAGGGCCTGTACTGAGGGCCCTGTACAGTGTACACAGGAAAGGGACAGAGAAAAAAGTGCTTCCCAGATGCTCAGGTATTCAACTTGTGTGACAGTCTGCTGCAGTCCCTTGAATTGAAGTGCCCTCTGGAGGTTCCCTCGTCAGGAAGTGCCCCTCCAGCTGAATCAAGTTCCCTTGATTAGGGTGCTGGGTATAAAAACAGTTTGGAAATACACTCGCCCTCCTTGTGCAGAAACAGGAAACAGACACCATCCGTTGCCATGGTTACCATCATGCAATTGTGTTACCTGATGGTAACCATGGCAACGGGTGGTGTCTGTAATGCAATTGTGTTACCTGATATTTAGTTTGTAGTCATATTGCATTGTATCGTGTATGTGTGACATGTGGATTTCATTAATATGGAAAAAATAAATACAGCGTGACTGTCAAAAATGACATGTCATATACATCCATGGTGTTTATAAATCATTGTTAAAAGTTGTTGTTTGTGTGGTTTCATTTATAGTTTTTCACGGTGGGGGGTAAATAAAGAGCCCTTGTGAACATCAGTTGGAGCGTTGTCTATTCTGCATCAGATGAAGATTGTTTAGGAGGAGTTTATCATTTATTTGTGGTGGTAGGTCGCGGTTTCCATGGTTTCCAGCAGGGCTGCACAAGGCAATCTGTAATAGTTAAGTGTCCTATTCTTTGCCGTGGTGTGTTGTGGGTAACGATAACATCCAACACAAGGGATGCCAACCAATCAAGCATGCGAGGAATTATAGCTGTTGATGGAGTTGAATTGAATAATCTGGAGGTGGTTGCAGAGGGGTTGAGAGAGCAAAACTGGAGACTATTTTGGAGAACCCCTCCCATTCCCTGAGCTAGATGAGTAACATAAATCCGTCCTCAGCACACTAGAGCAACATGACCGCTCATGTGACATTCACCTGATCAGGCTCCACAACAAAGTTGTTACGGTTACTGACTTTTGTTTAACTTGGCATACTATGGTTGTACATCGTTAGCCTAGAGTCCGGTCTCCGGTGGCTCTCATTCAGCGTGTAAAAACAAATGTTGAATGAGCGCCTGATTCCATTTTAAGGATAACTCAGCACATTGATCCAGATACAGTAGACCTATATTGATTCTCATATTCAGTAAGATAACTTGCTGACTGTAAATTTACAAGCAGCCATCAGTTCAGAGAAACATGGCTCCCAACAGTCTGTGCCAGTGCCTCTGTCTCCTAAAATCGGTATTGAAGTAAACATAAACACACATACGGTATGATTTTCATTTTCCAGACATTGCATTCAACAACTTTTTGAATTGAACATACACTGTTGCATTATGTAAGGTTTGATCTTTTGTGGCAAAATAGTGCACAGTACTACAAGCTTGATACAACTTTATTGTTTCCACCTGTTAGTACATTGAGTTTTATTTTTCAATTTGAAATAAGAATGTACTGAGCAACTCCTGTGTGAAAGTGCAACATTTTTCTGACAAAGAGCTTGCATGTATTGGCAAGCATCCCTGGCTGAATACAACTTCAAAAAGTAACTAAGGATAAATAATAAGAAAAATCAAACTGACAATATTTTGGAATGTGAACATTTCAGTTGCTGTGGCATTTCGCGCTTAAGTGTAACACAGGCTCTCATGTCGTAACAGTTAAACTGACAATCAAAGTAACATTTTGGCCAAAGCAATGCCCCTCAGTGCCACTGACATAATTTCCTTCTAGTATTCAGAATTATTATAAATATCCAACGAACATGAAAAACATAGCAGTAAGTAATTTGATGTCATGTTAATGCAAACAGCTAACTGGAAATAATGTATCAAGCATGGCCTTCTAGTACTCTTCTCCTTCATCCTCCTCTCCAACACTGTCAGTGCCCACCTCTTCGTAATCCTTCTCCAGGGCGGCCATGTCCTCTCTGGCCTCAGAGAACTCTCCCTCCTCCATGCCCTCACCAACGTACCAGTGGACGAAGGCCCTCTTGGCATACATCAGGTCAAACTTGTGGTCGAGACGAGCCCAGGCCTCAGCGATGGCTGTAGTGTTACTCAGCATGCACACTGCCCTCTGGACCTTGGCCAGGTCTCCACCAGGAACCACTGTGGGAGGCTGGTAGTTGATGCCAACCTTGAAGCCAGTGGGGCACCAGTCCACAAACTGGATGCTGCGTTTGGTCTTGATTGTTGCGATAGCAGAGTTGACGTCTTTGGGCACCACATCTCCACGGTACAACAGACAGCAGGCCATGTATTTACCATGACGAGGATCACACTTCACCAACTGATTGGCCGGCTCAAAGCAGGCATTGGTGATGTCAGCAACCGATATCTGCTCATGATAGGCCTTCTCTGCAGAAATGACTGGTGCGTAGGTGGCCAGGGGGAAGTGGATACGAGGGTACGGCACCAAGTTGGTCTGGAACTCTGTGAGGTCTACATTCAGGGCTCCGTCAAAGCGCAGGGAGGCAGTGATCGAAGACACAATCTGGCCAATTAGCCTGTTGAGATTGGTGTAGCTTGGCCTCTCAATGTCCAGATTCCTGCGGCAGATGTCGTAGATGGCCTCATTGTCCACCATGAAGGCACAGTCGGAGTGCTCCAGGGTGGTGTGGGTGGTTAAGATGGAGTTGTAGGGCTCCACTACAGCAGTGGACACCTGGGGAGCTGGGTAGACGGCAAACTCAAGTTTGGACTTCTTTCCATAATCGACAGAGAGCCTCTCCATCAGCAGGGAAGTGAAACCAGACCCGGTACCACCACCAAAGCTATGAAAGATGAGAAATCCCTGGAGGCCAGTGCACTGGTCAGCCTGAAAGAAAAACACACAATTGTCTTAAGTGAGTTAAACATACACAAGGTACACAGTTAGCCAAGAACAACCACATCATCAGGGCGCTCACCAGCTTGCGAGTTCTGTCCAGGACCAGGTCAATGATCTCCTTGCCAATTGTGTAGTGTCCGCGGGCATAATTGTTGGCTGCATCCTCCTTGCCGGTGATCATCTGCTCAGGGTGGAACAGCTGGCGGTATGTTCCAGTACGTACCTCATCTGTGAATGAAGGTTTCAAGGAAACAGTTGACAATCATTACTCCTTTATTTTTCTTCTAGGAACATTTTAAACAGTTTAGTTTAAAGTTGTTTGGGTCATTTAATTCTGTCCCAAACAATAATAATATTTTTTAAAAACGACATCTTACTAGAAGTAATTAAAAAGGTTCACATCTGGGAATTGTGGGCTCAGGTAGTAGCTGCAAGATATTAATGATAATTTATTATTTCGATAAATGGTTAATATTCATTAGGGCTACTGACCAATGACAGTGGGTTCCAGGTCGACAAAGATGGCCCTGGGGACGTGCTTTCCTCCTCCAGTCTCGCTGAAGAAGGTGTTGAAGGAGTCGTCTCCTCCACCAACAGTCTTGTCACTGGGCATCTGGCCGTCAGGCTGTATGCCATGCTCCAGACAGTACAGCTCCCAGCAGGCATTGCCCATCTGGACTCCGGCTTGGCCGACATGCATAGAAATACATTCACGCTGCATAGGAAGAGGTAAATGAAACAAAAATGACAATTCTGAATTGTGTGATAGAAAGTATTAGGAGAAAGGTTTTAGGAAAAGTGATAAAGTATTAGCAAAAACAATGCTGTTATAGATGAGAAGCATCCTCAAAAGTCCTCTTTCTTATACAGTCTAGGTCAAACACTTCCAGAACGAGGCTGCTATTGCCATTTTGTCCCTTTTTATTACAGTAGCCGATGAAGAGCACCTTCAGCCACACTCATCGTCCCTCCTTGGCACAAGACTGAGGGACTTGGATCAGTCCTTTGTGGTGGTGGTATCAAGCTACATAACCACGCCCTCATATATTTTGTTCTCTCCTTGGATTAATGACTCCTGCTCAACTCTGTACATTTTCTCATGTACATCCCAGTAGTACACGAGCAAATGTCATCACATAAACTGTATTATGTATTTATTTTGCATACTGACTGGCAATAATGGCTTCCAATTTTTGGGGGAGGAATCCTATTTAACAAAAAAAAAGCCCCAAATCATCAACCCCAAATTTGAATGGCATACTGAGGAGCGTTGCAGAGACAAAAGGGATTTCACTTTTATACCCCTAGGGGGGCACCGCAAATGAAATAGCCTAAGGATACACAGTTTGCAAAAGTAGGTCGGGCGTGAGTCAGCAGCACATTCTCGCGATATCTAGAAACACCGCGGACGGACCATGCAATCCTGTAACTATGACGCTCACGTGAGGTGGTGACCGCGCCCAAATGAGACCGGAAGTGAGTACCATTTCGTACTAGGCGGGGAATCATTCGGGGAATGGGCTCTTTTGTCTAAAATATCAAGGCTCTTTTGTAGAGCCTACTTGGCCTTCAGGACAAGTTTATACGCCCAATTTACACTCCACTGTACGACGGTGTACTGTGGTACAATGGAGTATGTCAATTAAACTGGCGGCACATCATAGCAGATCGGAAGGCGCCGCGGGAAAGACATTTACAATAATTGTTCCATATTCTCAAGATACATTTTCCTCCAAAAACCAAACCAAACTTTTTGATAATTATTTCATCCTCTATAATAGCATTGTATTTAATATACAGACCTAGCAAAACGTAATATCTTCATAAACTGTTAAAACGTCACTTGTGTAACATACTAACATTTAACACACAGGGATGGAGGGATGGGGGGGGGGCCGGGGGGGGAAGATGAGGGATGAGGGATGAGAGATGGGGAAAAAAAACCTCGGCAATTTGTGACATTTTAAAGCTTTTGTTTGCAAAAGACGTTCCAAAACAAAACATTTCGATGTAGACAGAGACAGAGAAATAAATATTGTGATTTTACTCACCATTTTGTCTGTTTGATTATTTCACAAGTACTGAAATGCACCCGATTATGTTGAGTCACTTCAGTGAAATGAATTCCTCCAGGATGGAGTTCGAGAGACTCTCTTCACACTGGAACACTGATTGGTTGACGAGGTCACATGTACTCATCAGTCATTGGTTGATACGTAAATCCAAAGCCCAATTTATACTTCATCGCAGGGCGGTGTCGCGCGCCTCACGAGTAGCAGACCTACAAGCTCACATGGCGTCGTATCCGCGACGCGTTGTGAGCTTGTAGGTCTGGGCACGCGACAGTCGACACCTTCGTACGATGCACTATAAATTCGGTTTAATTTGTCTGCATGATGACGTGGGGACCTCTTTGTGACACTGCAAAACAGCAGATGGCAGCAGTGTGCAATAAGAGTGTAATACCACAGCGTAATAACCGTAGTTAGTTTAGTAGCTACATTCACGGTGTAGCGTTGTTAGTGTAGCGTTGTTAGTAGCTACATTCACGGTATTCAAAGCATTCATGCTTTGAATTTAGGTTTAGAATGAGATGTAAAATGTACTTAATTTGTTTTTATTTATCTTTATCCTTTTGTTGCTGAACCTGTGCCTGTCCTCGTAAGGTGCTAATAACTTTAGGCCTATTATTCCTTTCGATTTGAACAACCTTTTGTGAGATAATTAGCTTTATTGATTTGATCCACATATCCCCAGGGGAAATTCAGCCTGGTGTCATTGCAGCAACTGCAGTGAGAAATGAATATCAGTGAATATGAGAATGAATTATGCACAGTCTGTCAACACCAGAGACAGTATAATATACCTGGATGAAAATACACGTAAATCTATCAACAGTCTATGAATACATATAGGACTAAGTAGTTTCTCGTCAGTTATCCTTAACAAGCATATCTGTCAAAGTTCTGAAATGTATTTTCTTTCCCTTTCCTTTTGTTTCTCATTAAAAAAAGAATGAATACTGTACCAATTGTATAATAATGTATAACCTGTTCTTAATAAAAAACGTATTCTTCTGAAATGTACATCCAGTCCATGTGAAACTGTGCCAGCATCCATGCAGGAGTGGAGCAGATATTGCGCGTTCTATAAGTTCTCATATGATCAACTCGGTTGTGGAGCCTGAGGACTACTGGCACAAAGAGAACTGGTCAAGACACTTTGTGGTGTGCCGAGGACGGATGAGTGTGGTTGAATGTGGTCCTCATCGTCACAAGCTCATCATTGAATAAAGATGGGTTCTCCAAGACAGCATTCAGCTTCTTCCTCATCCTCCCCTCCACAACAACCTCCAGATTGTCCAGTTCAACTCCAACTCCAACTATCAAGTCAAGTCAATTTTATTTATAGAGCACATTTAAAAACAACCAAGGTTGATCAAGGTGCTGGATGAGACAAGGCATTTGGGTTTTAAAACCACCTGTGTGAAGTGAGGGGCGCTAATATATTAAAGTTCAATAACTCTTGTTAATTATAGGTGATGTAATGGTGATCTAAAACAAATGGTGCAAACACAAACATTAAACTCCATTAACAATAAAGAGACAAATTATGACGTAAGTGACACATACATTATGACAAAATGTCCCTTCATTGTCAATGCGTTTACAAAACAAACATTAAACCTGTGTATAGGAGGGGCTAGCGGCCCTCAAAAACTATAGCCTTCCTCAATACCCACAGCTATATAACCCCCCCCCCCCCCCAACATACTGTGCCACAGACACTGGCTACATACTGACATAACAGGTGCCTGTTGCACAAATTTCTCTATCCCTTCCTATTGTAGAGAGCCTCAGATTAATTTAATAATGAAGGACCCCAATGGAAACAAGCCATAATGCTTTCTTTGGTTTAAATCCTCTTAACAGACCTTGTATTGAACTGTATTTTGCCGTGCAAACGGTTTATAAAGTAGCAAATTAGCAAATCATGTGCTCAGCTACTACCTTGTGTAAAAATCAACGTCAATAGTTCCTTGTGGAGTGCATCTGACAGGTTGCTCTGCAATCTGACCTAATTGATGACTGATGAGGTAGTCTAATCCAGATCACCAGGTGGTGGTCCACATGCACCACTGAGAGTTTTATTTTACCTTTCTACAGGTGGCTTTTAATGTTGAATTATGATATAAAAGGTGTGGCAAAAGTAGCACACATTATTTAATTTATTCATGTCACCATTTCAAATACATTAGCCACAATTTAGGTTTGTATACATACCGGTATACACATTAAATACCGGTATACAGATTCACAGACCATGTTCCTATTATGGGTACTGCAAACAAAAATTCCTCACATAATTAAGGTAGGAACAAAGTTTGAGCTTTCTGTTATTCAGAAGCCTAAGGCAAGGTAAAGGGACTTCTCTTCAATCATTTCATTAAGCTTACGGTAAAAAAAGTGTGAACTGAAGTGAGGGGCGCTAATATATTAAAGTCTAACTCATGTTGATTAGGTGATGTAATGGTGATGTAAAACAAACGGTGCAAACACAAACATTAAACGCCATTAACAATAAAGAGACAATATGACGTAATGAGGCACATTATGAGTAAATTGTCCCTTCATTGTCAATGGCGTTTACAAAACAAACTAAAACTAAAGACAAACATTAAACCTGTGTATAGGACGGGCTAGCGCCCCTCAAAAAACCCTACCAGTTTCAGATTAGGTATGCAAAAAGAATGGATTCATGGTCATATTAGAAGAGTTAAGCTTTAATGCCACTTGCTGGGATTCTTTTACATACAGTTATTACATCTCAACTGCACATATATCAGTTACAGCTTGAATGCAAATGTTTATTCATTTCCCAATTACTGTACATCCAGGACTGTACAGACAGATTAAAATGTCAGATTAAGCACAAACGTGATTTAAATGATAAGCATCATGGTAAAGGAAAATGAACAGGAGGGTTATCTCAAAGAGTGGCCTTCTAGTACTCTTCTCCTTCCTCCTCCTCCTCTCCAACACTGTCAGTGCCCACCTCTTCGTAATCTTTCTCCAGGGCGGCCATGTCCTCTCTGGCCTCAGAGAACTCGCCCTCCTCCATGCCCTCACCAACGTACCAGTGGACGAAGGCCCTCTTGGCATACATCAGGTCAAACTTGTGGTCAAGACGAGCCCAGGCCTCAGCGATGGCTGTAGTGTTACTCAGCATGCACACTGCCCTCTGGACCTTGGCCAGGTCTCCACCAGGAACCACTGTGGGAGGCTGGTAGTTGATGCCAACCTTGAAGCCAGTGGGGCACCAGTCAACAAACTGGATGCTACGTTTGGTCTTGATTGTTGCGATAGCAGAGTTGACGTCTTTGGGCACCACATCTCCACGGTAGAGCAGACAACAGGCCATGTATTTACCATGACGAGGATCACACTTCACCAACTGACTGGCCGGCTCAAAGCAGGCATTGGTGATGTCAGCAACTGACAGCTGCTCATGATAGGCCTTCTCGGCAGAAATGACTGGTGCGTAGGTGGCCAGGGGGAAGTGGATACGAGGGTACGGCACCAAGTTGGTCTGGAACTCTGTGAGGTCTACGTTCAGGGCTCCGTCAAAGCGCAGGGAGGCAGTGATCGAAGACACAATCTGGCCAATTAGCCTGTTGAGGTTGGTGTAGCTTGGCCTCTCAATGTCCAGATTCCTGCGGCAGATGTCGTAGATGGCCTCATTGTCCACCATGAAGGCACAGTCGGAGTGCTCTAGGGTGGTGTGGGTGGTTAAGATGGAGTTGTAGGGCTCCACTACAGCAGTGGACACCTGGGGAGCTGGGTAGACGGCAAACTCAAGTTTAGACTTCTTTCCATAATCGACAGAGAGCCTCTCCATCAGCAGGGAAGTGAAACCAGAGCCAGTGCCACCACCAAAGCTATGGAAGATGAGAAATCCCTGGAGGCCAGTGCACTGGTCAGCCTGAAAGGAAAAGAAAGATAAAAGGAGAGGGAAAAAAAACACTTGCCTTTCAAAACTGACACACAAGCCAAGCCGTTATCAAGAATAATCAAGTCAGAGCTCTCACCAACTTGCGAGTTCTGTCCAGAACCAGGTCAATGATCTCCTTGCCAATTGTGTAGTGCCCACGGGCATAGTTGTTCGCAGCATCCTCCTTTCCTGTGATCATCTGCTCAGGGTGGAACATCTGTCGGTACGTTCCTGTACGCACCTCATCTGTAAATGGAAGGTTTTAAAGGAAACAGGTGACAATCATTTCATTGTGTTTCTTCAAAGTTTTGAAGAAAACGGTCTCCAACAATAATAATTAAATAAAAACTAATTGTCCAATTTAACATTACTTTTGGTGTTAAGTAGCTGCCTGCAAGCGGTAAATTGTGATGCTACAATGACTTAAGGTCCATACATCTTTCATTAGGGCTTACTGACCAATGACGGTGGGTTCCAGGTCGACAAAGATGGCCCTGGGGACGTGCTGTCCTCCTCCAGTCTCACTGAAGAAGGTGTTGAAGGCGTCGTCTGCTACGCCAACGGTCTTGTCACTGGGCATCCGTCCGTCAGGCTGTATGCCATGCTCCAGACAGTACAGCTCCCAGCAGGCATTGCCCATTTGGACTCCGCATTGGCCCACATGTATAGAGATACACTCACGCTGCATAGGAAGAAGTGAAAAGGAGCAAAAACTAATACATTATAATTGATTGTATACGACATAATGTAGCATTATATAGCTGCTGGAAATTTTGCATTTACAATGCTGTTACAATGCCATTAACAAAGACTAATAGTACGGCAGCCGAGAGGCTTCTTTTGTTTAAAGTGGGAAATTTGGTATATAGTCTTTTTTATTGGCCTAAAATATTGTCTATTGTACATTCATGAATCCACTTGCTGACTGGCTGTCAGTATTGAGCATGTGGCATTTATAGGGGTTTCTTTCTTGTGACCCTACCATTAATATGGCAGGAAAATGTGTCAAAAATGTCAAACTTTCCTTATGCTTTAAGTAGCATGTGACATGTCAAACTAGGGGATTTTCATTATTCTGAATCCATCCCAAGCATTAGTTTTGCACAAAAAACACTCCCTGGGCTAAAAACAGCCATAGATTTCATGACAAATGTGATGAGGTCAGCACATTTTGGGCAAGTGGCTATGGCTGTTTTTAGCCCAAGGAGTGGATTCATGAATTGTATATAGACAATATTTTAGGCCAATAAAAAGACTATAATACCACATTTCCCACCTGTCCACCTCGGCTGCCGGGCTATAAAATAAAAGAATCGGAACTCACAAAGTCCTCGTCAACAAAATAACACTACACAGGGTATGTTAATACATCCCATGCAGACAGTGTTACACTAAAAGGCCATGTCATATTTAGTGTAGCAGACCCAGTGAGCCTACAGCCTTGATTAGAATAACTTAGTGTAGTAACACCTGCACAGGATAGGCTATCAATATGGCTACTGTGGGAAAAATCTACCGTTAACTACAACATGCTGTAGCCTACACAACTAAATCTAACACACCCATAACCCATTATGGCTGATAGATGGGGAAAATGCTAAATATATAAATGTGTTTTGAATTTAGGCTTAAATGTTGTCTATACTACCTTTAATTAGTACACTGTAGCTAAGCTATATGATACATTTATAAATGAGGGCGTTACATTTAGTGTGTTTGAGTGCGAAACTGCAAGTGCTGACTAGGCCTATCCGGCTAAAGCCTAGCCTACTATGCTTGGCCAGCGAGGCACACCAAAAATCTAGCCGCATCTATGACCTCATCGCTCGCTCACTCAGCATCAGCAATGCATGGGTGGGGTGGGTGAGATGGGCGTAACGCGAACCTAAATCTTGTCTAATAAAATAGTACCCTACCCATTATTGTTTTTTCCCGGCTACATTTGCCTGCATTATATTACATTTAATACAAAACTACAAAATGTGAATGCTCCATCCCATGAAACGAAAGAATTGACATTTAATAGTCGCAGTCAATTTGTGACCAAATTAAAGCATTTTGCATTTTGGTTTCGAATAAATCACCACAAAATGAAAGAAATAGAGAAAGAATTAAAGGACTTGATTTACTCACCATTTTGTCTGTTCGATGCTGAAACCCACCTCGTTCTGTTCACTCACCACGCACCCGCTTCCACTGTTATCAATTGACAAGACCGCAGTAATCAGTTCGGATCACCACCGGCTGTATGACTTCCTCCAGAGAGGCTAGATTTATATACTTCGTGGCGGCTGTGTCGCGCACCAAAAATAGACGATCTACAAGTTGATACTGTTGATTGGCTTGTAGATCGGCAATTAATCGCGACACTTGACTCTGCTTTCACAGTTTTATTTCAAACGTATGCCGTATGCACTGACTCGACTGGCTCTGGTTAGACCTTAGAGTATAGTGTGAAGAGAGTCTCTCGAACTCTTAGAGTATGGGTTAGACTCACTGGGATTGCGGTTTGAGTTTGACGCATCTGTGTCTAGCGGATACGGAAACGATAGCGTGTGTGTGTGAGTGTGTGTGTGTGTGTGTGTGTGTGTGTGTGTGTGTGTGCGCGTGTGCGTGTGCGTGTGTGTGTGAACTTTCTGTTCTGGTTGGTCGAGGAGACAAGAACTAATAATGATTACTAATAATGCTATTTATTAGACCTGCATGTGTCCTGCCTGTCAATGTCAAATGTGTATGATCTGTGAATTATAAAGTTTATTTTGGCAAAATAAAGATTCTATCAAATATTAAGTATAGCAGGCCTACTAGTAGTAATAACTATAATAACTAAGGACTGCCGCCTATTATACATTAATCAGAAGGAGTACGTATTTTAAGTATGTGGTTAAAATGGTGGGCCATTTACACAGTGGTAACACAGGAGCACGTGGCAGGTTGCTACAGGCAAATAACCGACTGCATAGACTAGAGAACCCTCCTGCCGCCATCCCCAACAAATGCCTTCTAGTCGGTTTGACCCCCACCAGATGGAACCAGCTGGGGTCAGTATCACCTGAGGAGACGAACAGTATACCAACATAAACCAGTCAGAGGCTGCACCACCTGGGGAGGCCAGTACGCATCTTGGAGGATGATGTAAGGCTGATGGCATCCCAGGCTGTGTCCTAAAAGCATATACCGGTATATGCAACTATGGGCATCTTTCCAACCTCTCGCTCTCCCAGGCCACGGCATGGGTCCCACAGGCTTCAAAATGATCACCACTGTGCCCCATTCCTAAGCACTCCAATCAAGGTCACAACTCACGTGCCTGAACAACTGGAGAACCCCAATAGTCAACAAATGCTTTGAAATGAAAGGCTTTTGCCTCTGATGTTGCAGTTTGCATAACATCATTTGATTGATTGATTGATTGATTGATTGCTTTATTAACAGTTTACAAAAAGGTGTATAGTGGTACGATTATACAAATGGTGCTAAAAGGATGACACAAAAAGGAGGGCTTGTTTCCATTGTGGTCCTGAATCAAACAGATCCACCGATGACACAATCAGCATGGCCCTTCAAACTACCCTCTCTCACCTGGATGACAGACAGCTGAGCTGAAGGACAAATATGTCCGTATGTTTGTTGTCCGTCCGTAACATACACACTACAGCTCAGTTTTTAACAAATTTGGTTCCAAGTTCCAACCAGGCTCGACAGCTCAGGGACCTCCAGCACACCCAGCCGTGCATGGGTCTGCTAGCTCTTTCCTGACATAACATAATTGTTTGCCTGACTGGCCATTGGATTGGGGCACCTAAAAATAAGCATTTCGTATATTCTTTCCTATGTTATGCTATTTATTAAATTGGAAAATATTATTATTATGTTTTACTACTATTATTATTATTATTATTATTATTAGTAATACCCTTAATAACTAAAATAACTTGTTTTTGTATTTATAGAAAATAAATAAATACATAGGCCATACAAGATAAACACTTCACAAATCAAAGTTGTTTACTGATATAACACGTACGGCACTGACGACAGCTGTACCACCTGCATGACACTATTGCCAGCCTCTCATCAGCCTGCAATGCCCTGCATGACTGACTTTGTAGGTAAACAAAACAACAGCATGTTTCCAAAAATCTACAGTCAGAACAATCACAATGGGGTCAGAACACACCCCCTTTATGATCGCGCGAAAATGTCAATAATCTAGTGTTACTACTTAGTCCAATCAGAAACGTTTGCATTTGGAGTGGCGTTAATAATATCCAATGACTACATGTCTGAAGTTGACTGACGTTCATATTGACCAATCATGTGTGAAATCGTCTAGTGTAGGCGGGGTGACGTTTAACCGGAAGTGTACCTCCTCCAGGAAGCGCGACCAGTAATCGAGTCGACTCTTTTGTTTTGCAAGGTAAGTCCTGCAAATATGTAAACAAACACTTAATAATATACAACAGTTAGCTCTAAATAAAACGTTTCATCTACCGGTCTGTAGGGGAAACGTACATAATGATGCATGCATGTTATAAAGTAGTTGTTTTTTGCGTCCTGACAGAATCGTTTCCCCTTCATAATAGAGCCACGTTTTCTGGTATTACTACTATAGCTGTTTTCCCAGTGCCCGGTGTTCGGGCCAGTTATCTACATTTTCAAAGACAACAATGACTTCATGGTTCATTTTAATTTACCACAGCATTTCTGTTTTGTGACTCTTGTCCAGTGTGAAGAATGGATGCTACTCAGATGATTGATGCCTATGCAGTGGAGTCAGATGAAGATGAAGAAGAAGAGGAAAGAGAAAACAAGAGGGGAGAACCCTTGGCCAAACTGCGAGTGTTAAAGAATGAACATATTCCTGACACTGGTTAGTGGAAAGTAATTAATATCTGATGTTTTATTAATTATTGTTGATGTTCACCTGCAATCTGCTAATCTCTTTGCTTGATAATTGTTTTTCTTCTCTCACTTAGAGTTACCCCTCTATTTGGGAGAAAATGTACTGGGCCGTGACCCCAGCACCTGTAACGTGCCCCTCCTCGCCCGCTCAGTATCCAAACAACACACAACCATCTCTCTCACTGTCTACCGTGGCAAGAGTCGCTGCGGTGAAGGCACCAAGGAGGTGTTGGTGTGGGACATGGGAAGCATGAACGGGACCCGTAAAGGCCACCGCAAACTGACGCCTCATGTTCGCTATGCCCTAAGTGAGGGGGACAGCTTAGTGGTGGCAGACATCCCATGCCAGTATGTCAGCTTGCCCGTGGACGAAACGCATAGTCAGGCAGAGAGAAATCCAGTGGAGAGTGGCAACTCAGGTAGGGCTCATGGTTCTTCTGACATAGAAAAAGAGGCTCAACCCTTTGGCACCAACGGGGAACAAGACTCCGGGAATGGCACAAGCGAAGACATTGAGAAATCTGTCAATAGAAACAAAAAGGTGTTAGATAGGTTGTTGTTGTTGTCAGATGAAGAAGAGTCAGGGAACACTCCTGCCAGGACCACGGCCTTGTGCTCTGACAGAAGTCGAACACCGCTACAAGAAACCCTAGTCCCAGAATCTGACTCGGATGGAGAGCAAGAGAGGGGACCAAGCTGGCGGGGTAAAACTGTTGGTAGGTAAACTGTGTAAAATACAGTTTTCTGTGAGTAAGGCGTTGAGATGTCTGTCTTGTCTGTTTGTTTGCGTTTCATGTAGCTTGGTCTTAATCTAGTTAATTGTTTCTTTCTTTCCCTTCTATGATCATCCAGAGATAATGGTAGTATGATAGTTCAAGGTTGTGTGTGTGTGTGTGTGTGTGTGTGTGTGTGTGTGTGTGTGTGTGTGTGTGTGTGTGTGTGTGTGTGTGTGTGTGTGTGTGTGTGTGTGTGTGTGTGTGCGTGTGCGTGTGCGTGTGTGTGTGTGTGTGGACATTCAGTGGACAACATGTTTTAATTCGTTTTTCCTTTTTCTCTCAGTGTCTGAATCTGACTCCATGTCCAGTCCTAGAGGCAACTTCATCCCAGAGAGGTAAATTCACTATACGGGTAGAACCAAAGAGTGTTTTTGACACATGAAGGATAATTTAAAAATAAATAGTAGTTGGTGTGTGACTTGTCCTAAATCCTTTATAGGAGTCAAACTGTCTAGTTAATGTTTATCACGTTGGACTTCAGCTGGAAGTCAGACTAGAACTGTAACTTCTAGCTGCCATTCTCAAGTATTATTCAATCTGACTTAGTGATTGCTTTGTTGTGATAATTAAAAGATAAGACTTAAGGTGGTTGCACACTGGATGCGTTTTTCTGAAAACCGGCGGAAAAATCCCAAAAACGCTGCAGTTTGCTGTGCAGGGACCTTTACTGTATGTATTGTAATTAATAATACTGAAAAAAGGAAATCTTGAGAATGGCTATTCAATTAGCGGACTCAGGTCCATAGAAATGTATACAGAAACACAAGACCGGTAGTAAAATAATTAAAAAGATAAATACTGTACATAAGACTTAATCCACAGGTCCGACACTTCAGCTAGTGCACCCTTTAGTCTGGATGTATAGCATGAACAGCTCATTTTGGGCCCTGAGAGCGTCACAATGATGCAGATACAACCAGCCTTTGCATTATATACGTAACTAACTATATAATTACAACAATATATGATTCACAATCCCAGCTATAAGCTAAGATAATAAGATAAACCTTGATTGATCCCCAGAGGGAAATTCAGATGTCATTACAACTAATTGTTACATTTGTAAGTAGTAAGTAATTACAAATACTTCTACCGGTGCATAGATCATGTGCACATAGTACTAAAGTCCTTACGTCTCTCGCTCATCCCCTGGGTTGCGGAAGTAATTTCTCTATGGAGAATAACATTGGGTCATATTAGAATCGTCTCATATAAGTATTGTGGTCCAAAAATAAACACACTGTCTCTGTGATATTGTCAAGGAGGTATCTTTGTATCGTTTATGATAGTCACTCATATCTGATACAGTCTGTTTCTGGCGAAAAAGTAACTAATTCGGCGGCAGTAACATTAGCGTTTTCTCGCAGTTGATTCTTCATATCTATATGAGTGAAACTGCCGCGATCATTTCTTTAGTTTTGGAACACAGTCCTGGAAGTATTGGAATTCAGAATGGGGGAAAAAACGCAACCCAGGTAAATTTAGTCTTTGGTGCTTTATAGACTTATTATTACATAAGCCTACAGCAGTGGTTCACAAACGTTTTCATGTCAAGGACCCCCAAAATGATACCCATTAGCCCATTTGAAAATATATGCCCCATAAGAGAAGGTTATTACAGTGATTTTGACCTGAATTTTGCTATGGTCCCCCATTTAATTGCATTTCTATCTCTGGGACCCCAATGTACAGTTACTTTAACTCTGAGAGTCTGAGTTACAGACCCATAAGGGTCCATTTGGTTCCTAATTATCATTTAGCTGGGGACGCCCTGGAACTCTCTCAAGGACCCCTAGGGGTTCCCAGACCCACTTGGGAACCACTGGCCTACAGTACCTAATCAACACTCTTCTTTACTTCTAAATTGACCACTTGTTTCTCCACTGTGCAGTCCCATCACACCATCCTCCAGCAGACCTAAGAAGCGTGTCAGCTTCAGCGACGAGAGTGACGTGGATGCAGGGCGACAGCAGCTGCGGAAACAAAGTGGGGAGCGGAGTGGACAGGTTGTGCTTGGGGGAAAGTCACGTGATTTCAGCCTGCCCGAGGAAGATGGATCATCTGTGTCTATGCTGGCATCACCTGCTTTCAACATGGGCAGTGATACTGAGGAGGAGGAGGAGGAGGGGGATATGAAGTTGTCGGAGTGCAGCGCGGGTCTACTGGCCTCCCAATCACCAGCAGCCGACCCCCCATTGAAGCTGTCCCAGTTTCACATGGACAGCGACACGGATGTCGACGAGGAAAACGAGAGTCGTGTGGTTGTAGACGCAGGTGCCGTATCAGTCCACGCTTCCGATGACGTTGCCAAACCCATTAGACGTATTCCGGTCGTTCAGCCCACAGGCCTCAGTGCAGAGGACAGTGACACCGATGATGAAATTGTGTCGGAGACTGCCACAAATACTTCTGCCTCTTCAGCTCAGCCGGTGGATTCCCATCTAGACAGTGACACAGATGTTGAGGAGGAGGAGGTGCAAGGTGTTGACAGTGGGCCAAAGAACGCTAGCTCTAAACTAGAGGCAACCCCAACAGTCCTTTCAAGCTCGGGCGGAGTTAAATCCATGTCTGCCGTTCCTCCTAGCAACCTGTGTTCAGACAGTGACACGGATGATGAAAGCATCGTCCCTGTTGTTACCGGCCGACTCACAGGGGCTGTTGTAGACACGGGTGTTGAACTGGAGATCTTATCTGATAGCGATACAGACCTTGAGGAGGATGCACCTCTGCTCCCACCAGTTGTTGCCAAGGAAGCAAGTGCCACGCCATCATCATTGACCAAAGTTACGACGGACTCCTCATCGACTGCTGGTGCAGCAGCCAACGTAGCCGACCTGTTTCCGGTCAGTACTACTGACGATGAGGAGAATGGGGAGAAAGGCAGTGAACGGGCAGGCAGAGGCCAGTTATCAGGCGTTATACCTCAACTGCAGAGGTTCTCTACACCAAAGGGTAATTCACACTTATTGTGTTTTTGAAGGACTGTTCAATGAATTGTGTTTAATAGTATTCCTATTGTGCTTTTGTGAGGAAGTGAAAATCTGCCATAACAATTCCCAATATCTTCTGGCTATGTAAAATAGTGCCTTTCATCAAAGGCACTGACCAATCTTACTACATGAACTTAGTTTTTGTGTGCTCTGGACACACTGAATGTGTTATGTTACTCTTAACTTTGCTCTGACAATAGTTAAACATCAAAGAAATAGACCTTTTTCACAGCAGTCATTTTAACTACTGTCACAAGAATGTTAAGAATCCCAATTTCTAGTTGAGCCACAATCTTGCACCCCTTACAATGCTTCACAATATATCAATATAAAAATATGTTTTCTTTGTTATGATGGCAGGGGGAGCAGTAGAGGAAATGGAGACTCAGGCATTCTTTAATTCTCCTCCAGATCCATTCAAACGTGAGTAATGGTACAAAGAAATTATCACTCAACTAATTTGTACCATTGTACCGGACAGTGGACTGGAAATGTCTCTGGTTCAAGAGACATTTATATGAATACACAGAAATGTGTAAAGACAATTGTACAGCGAATGACACGGAAATGGAGGCTTCATTTTAGAGAGGCCACACTGGACTAGTGTTACCTGGGAACCTTTGATAATGTGTAGTATTTGTGGTTTATGATGTTAATCCTGTGCCTCATCCTTTTCCTACCTTGCCGTAACATTATTTATATAGGAAGATCTATTTTTCAAGGAAGCCCTGTCCAGTTAGAAAGGCGAGTTTAATTGTATTTAGCACAATTCAAGAAGGAAATTCAGTGCTTTACATTACATCAGGGGTGGGTAGATCTAGTTGAGCTTGTGATTTTTAAAGTAGCTCTCAAGTCAAAAACGTGTGGGCACTCCTGCATTACATAAACCTCTAAGCATTGAGACATTAAGACAGAGCCGTGAGACAGTGCAAAAGAAACACATTAATCGTGTGGACATGTTAATGTGAGCCTCCACAATGTGTACCGTCTTGTGTAATTTTGTCTTTTCTGTCTTTCCAAGGCCCTTTTCCACCTATATTACCATCCGGTTCAGACAGCCAGGAGGATGATGACCGTGTTGTGGATGAGACCCAGTCCTTCATACTGGAGACCCCAGACCGCCAGGCCAATCTTCAAGGAGACCCCACCCTGGACGACACCCAATCTTTTGCCCTGGAACCTTTATCTGAGGAGGAACAGGCCTCCACCGCAGGAGACTCTCTTCAGCGTGGGCTGAAAAAAACGCCGCCTTCCCAAGCCCAATGTCTAGCCATGGAGAGCACCCAAAACTTTGCCTCCATGGTCGGGGATGTGTGTCTGGAAGCTACCCAAGCCTACTTACCGGTCGCTCCTGCAGACAGAACATCCACAGAGTACGATTTAGCCATGGAGGCTACACAGGTCTATGGCGGTGGAGGGAAGGAGACCACCCAGCAGATAGATGTATCAACGGACGCAACAAAGACATATATCCCAGAGTCTGACAGTGATACGGAGGATGATGAAGGAGACGGTAAAGCGAGGATCGACCTCGCCACGGCTGAAACTCAGCCATTGGTATCCTCGTCCCCATCTGCTATTGCCATGGCTGAAACTCAATTGTTTCCAGCTTTACGTAAAAGAACAGCCAAGTCTCAGAGACTCGTTGAATCGCAGGAGTCACCACTGCTCACAACTGTTTCTCCGCTCTACACTGCTGAAACTCAGCCCATGGCGCCTACAAGTGAAACTGAGGAAAGCGACGAAGAGGAGCTTCCAGTCACACGCAAAATAACTGGCAAGGCTAAAAGACTTGTTGAATCGCAGGAGTCATCGCTCGCAACTGTTTCTCCGCTCTACACTGCTGAAACTCAGCCCATGGCGCCTACAAGTGAAACTGAGGAAAGCGACGAAGAGGAGCTTCCAGTCACATGCAAAAGAACTGGCAAGGCTAAAAGACTTGTTGAATCGCAGGAGTCGTCGCTCGCAACGGTTTCTCCGCTCTACACTGCTGAAACTCAGCCCATGGCGCCTACAAGTGAAACTGAGGAAAGCGATGAAGAGGAGCCACTTCCAGTCGCACGCAAGAGAAGAGCCAAAGCTCAGAGACTCATTGAATCACAGGAGTCACAGCCTATAGCCACGTGTGAAACAGAAGAGAGTGGGAAGGAAGACGAACCCAAAGCCGGGGCACAAACTGCAAGGTGGCCTCGGGGTCGAGGGAAAGGGAGAGAGTTTGAGGCCGGGCCAAGCAGTGTAGGGAGGCGAGGGAGATCGGCCAGAGGAGTGGCCGCAGAGGTGCAGGAGGAGCCCTCGGGGCCTCCAAGGAGACAGACGAGAGGTAAGGGCCAGACCACCAGCAGAGGGCGGAGAGGGAGGGTGGCAGTCCCTGAAGAGGAGGCGGAGGGAGGGGACGCGGAGTGTGAGGAAGAGGCGAAGGTTGAGCTAGTGACACGCGGTAGAGGCAGGAAATCCTCTGAGATGCAAGGCACACTGCAAAAGGAACAAGAGGCGAGGGAGAGGATAGAGGTGGAAAAGAGGCAAAGAGAAGAAGAAAGAACAAGACAGGAGACAGAAAAAAGGGAACAGGTAGAGAGAGAGCGACTTGACAGGGAAAGGAGACAGGAGGAAGAGAGACTAGTGAGAGAAATGGCAGAAAGAGAGGAGAGGGAGAGACGGGAGCAAGTGGAAAGAGAAGAGAAGGAGAGACTGGAAAGAGAGGAGAAGGAGAGACTGGAAAGAGAGGAGAAGGAGAGACTGGAAAGAGAGGAGAAGGAGAGACTGGAAAGAGAGGAGGAAGAGAGAATAGAAAGGGAAAGAAAAGAGTGGGAGGAAAAAGAAAGGATAAAAAAGGAAAGAGAGGAGCAAGAAAGAGAGTTGAGGGAAAGAAAAGACAGGGAAGAACGAGAGAAGCTGGAGCGGGAGAATTCAGAGAGAGAGGAAAGAGAAAGAACAGAAAGGGAGAGAAAGAAACGAGAAGAAAAAGAACGGCTACAGCAGCAGAAAGAGCAACTTGAGAGAGAAAGAAGAGAGGAGGAAGAGAGGCTAGTGAGAGAAATGGCAGAAAGAGAGGAGAGGGAGAAACGAGAGCGAGTGGAAAGAGAAGAGAAGGAGAGACTGGAAAGCGAGGAGAAAGAGAGAATAGAAAGGGAAAGAAAAGAGAGGGAGGAACGAGAGAAGCCCGTGGCCAGAGAGTCCTTTGCCATGAGCGACAGGGCAGATGAGAGCAGGAGCAACGATGCTCCCACGCCAGGTGCAAGTTCACTGGGCAGAGGTCGAGGAAGAGGCAGGAGGACGGTTCCAAAGCCTGAGACGGCTGTGGTCGGAGGTAGTCAGAATGACCAGGCCTCGGCTCCTAAAACCCCAGCCAGGGGCAGGAAGATTCAGAAAGTTGAGGCTGCGTCTAACAATGCTTCTCCAGCCATTGAGGAGAAGGCAGATTCCCAGCAGCCTGGTACCACAAGAGGGCGAAGGGCAAGCAGAACAACCGCCCCTGCCACGTCTGCAGAGGTACTGGAACCCGAGCTGAGTAACTCGACCAGCATAGATGGCCCGTCCCGTAGAACCAGATCTCGCTCCAACTCGTCCAACTCCGTCAGCTCCGAGACATCATTTTCCAGCATCAACAGCCAGGGTCCGAGTCGAGGGACCCCAAAGACCAGTCGGCCGCCCGCTGGGAACAGATCCAGTGGCAGGCGAGCGACAGTGACTGGAGAGTCCTCCAAGAGCGACAAGGCAGATGAGAGCAGGAGCAACGATGCTCCCACTCCAGGTGCAAGTTCACTGGGCAGAGGTCGAGGAAGAGGCAGGAGGACGGTTCCAAAGCCTGAGACGGCTGTGGTCGGAGGTAGTCAGAATGACCAGGCCTCGGCTCCTAAAACCCCAGCCAGGGGCAGGAAGATTCAGAAAGTTGAGGCTGCGTCCAACGATGCTTCTCCACCCATTGAGGAGAAGGCAATGGATTCCCAGCAGCCTGGTACCACAAGAGGGCGAAGGCGAGCTAAAGCCAGTGATACTGAGCACACTGCTGCAGCTGCGGAGGACCGAACAACTCAGGTGGAACACAGTGCCACAGAAGATTTGCCAGAACCTAATAGCAATGTTGAGGGCAGGGGTCAAGAGCGAAAGGCAAAGCCTGTCAATGCTGCGGTTGACGTCAATGAAGAAGCTGAGGCTAAAGAGACTGGCAGAGGAAAAGGAAGAAAGAGGGAGCTTGAGAAAGAGCTCTGCCCCCCCGCCAATAGGGGGGGCAGAGCTCAGGGGAGGAAGAGCGAAGAAGTGCCATCTGTCGATGGGGAGTCCAAAGTAGAGAGGGAGAAAATGGAAGAGGAGACTCCTAGGAAGAGGGGCAGAGGCAGGCCGTCGGCAGCTCAGAAGAAGAAGGAAGAAGAGGGGCAGGAGGATGGAGAAACCTCGGCTCACGGTTCCACAGTCCAGGATGCCAATGTGTCGTCATCAAAAGCAACCACCTCACTTGAGGTATATTGTTATAGTCAGTTTTTAAACATTTTGTTTGTAAAATGCTGTAATGTTGTAAAATGTTTTGATTGGAACATACTGTAAGTGTTAGGCCTGAAGAAAGAAGCCTGAGAAAGTATTTGTATCTAAGCATGCAGGGTGTATTACGTCGGCGTTGTTGCTGTTCAATTAGCGCTAGTCACTTGCTGGCTCTCTCCCTGTCTTTGAGTAACCTGAATACCGCTGTCCCTCACCATTACTGAGAGTGTTTTACTGAGTACTTGTTTCTCTCTACTTGCCTTTCCTTGTTAGCTCCCAGAGACCCCTAATGTCTCCAGGAAGCGAGGGCCTCCAATGGACTCCTCTCCCGTGATTAAGACTCCTCGCTTATCTGGGAGGACTGCTAACCAGACCTGCAAGGTCGGTGTCCGTGCTTATTTGTACAGAATATTGTCATTGTCATATTTTTTAATCCAAATCAACACTAATAATCTTGGATTAATAACACAGATCACAATTTGCAGCGATGATCCTATATATTACTTGTAATTACAGTCAGTATGTGTCTGTAGATAAGGAATCGGTATACAGTAAATAGTAATTCCATAATGTTTTGATCCACATAATAGCACCAAAAGGTATTTTCTCTTTCCTTCTAAAACATCGCTCTTAAATTTCAGTTTAGGAAGAACAAATATTCCTTTCTCGCTCTCAGGTGTTGTTCACAGGCGTGGCGGGTGAGACAGGGGAGAAGGCACTGTCTCGCCTGGGAGGCAGCTTGGCCCGGGATGTGTGGGACATGACCTACCTGGTGACAGACAAGGTGCGCCGCACAGTCAAGTTCCTGTGTGCCATCGCCAGGGGAATCCCCATTGTGGACACCCAATGGCTACAGAAGGTTAGTGGACATGTTGACAGTTAAATGTAAAGATGTAAAGATAGTCACAGACTATCTTTACATTCACTCTGATGCATATAGGCAGTACAGTGTATGTGTATACGATACGCACTAGTGCTGCACAAATACAATCCTGTGATGAACTACATGTTTGATTTAGTCTTTTCTGTAAATATTAATTGAGCTCTGGGAGAACGGTAAATGCTGTCTCATTTCCATCACAAACTACCATTCGGCATATATACCAAATTCTCAACTTTCATCAATCTCTATGCTCACTACACAATTACTATATTTTTGCACCAACATGCAAAAATATGCTAACCATACAGAAAATCTGCACAGTCTGCAATAGTTTTTTCCAGGAGCTAGAATCCAGCAGGTGATAATCTTCTGCGTAAGGACACTGCAGTGTCCTTCTGCGTAAGGACACTGCCAATTTGATGATTTTATACTGTGGTTAACTTATTGTGAAGTTGCTATGACAACCTGGGCATAGGTGGGTTCAGCCAATCACAGGCACAGCCTATTTCTATGTGTCACAGGTGCACAGCAGCAGGGAATTTGGGAAACGCCACAGGGAAGCCACACAATTTTTCAACTGTGCGTGTTTTGTTTATTTTCAGTTATCCTTGGTTTATTTTGCATCACAAGTTATTGTTTAAGTTACCGTTTAAGTACCCGGCTTATGTCATGCTTTATCCATCCTGCAAGCAAAAATAAAACCTTTTAAATGCACTCAACGAGATGACCTGAGTTACTGTCATCATCACCACGCGTTGGAAAGAGCTTCACACAATATCCCTCACTGGCATCTTTTGTTGTTCGGTTGCCTTTACAGACAGAGGGATGTTTTATGCTGTGGTGCATGCAGGAGTCATCTAAGAGAGAGAGAGAGAGAATCGCAACATATGTTATATTTTCTTTATACAGGTTTAATGTTTGTCTTGTCTAGACAAAAAAAACGCCATTGACAATGGACAGAGTTCATTGTTTGTTTTGTCACTAACCCGTGATGTAAATAGGTTTTCAATGTAATGAGTCCCGGGATGCAGGGATGTTCTTTTAGATTCATAATGTGGTTATATTCATGTAGAAAACAGAAGAAGACATGATTATTATAACTAAAGCTAGCAAAATAAACTAGAATAAACAGTACACTAGTACAGTAGTCCATCCCGTGGATGCAGAGGTCAAAATGCACCCTATTTTAATCTCTGCTAACACAAACAATAAATGCCATTAACAATGAAGAGTCTAATGTTTGTTTTGTCTGTCACTGAGCAAATCGGCATATGCATGTTATGAATTGATATCGCGATGATGTAAGATGATAAGGGTTGGTAAAGCGCCCCTCACTTCACACGGGTGTGAATATATATATTCTTTCAGAGCGAACTTTTTTTTTTTCGACGTCCGGCCTAAATGGGTTAATAATGGAAGTCAATGGGGCTCTGATCGGACTGAAACCTTGCCTAAATTTAAGATTTGGAGTCAGATGGATATGTCAGATGACTGATGAAATGGTCACATGATAGCCATGAGATCCCATGTGGATCCTGAGATGCATGCAATTTGATTATTTGTCATAGATTGGCTGTGTTGTAATGGAAGGCAATCATAAAAGACGCAAAGAGTAAACATATTTTGTTTCCCACAAATCATGGCTAATAATCGTGATCACAACATTGTGGAAAATAACGTCATTTATGCTTATGCACATTAAGTAATGTGGCTTTCATTCCCTCTACTAATTTAATAATCATATCTCTCTCTCTTTGTCAGTGTGGTAAAGCTGGCAGCTTCCTTCCTCCTAATGGATTCATCGTGAAGGACACAGAACAAGAGAAGAAGTTTAAGTTCTGTCTCCAGGAATCCATAAGCATGGCCAGTAATCAGCCTCTCCTACAGGTATCCACTAACTGTCAGACTGTCATGTGCGAGACCCATTTGTTTGTTTATGGATGCGTTGTGTGTGTGTGTGTGTGTGTGTGTGTGTGTGTTATATCTGGGCCTCGATGATGATTCGGTGATGATGACACATCTTTCTCTTGTTTGTTTTGTGCTGATACGCTTTTTCTATGCTATAGTATTCTATTCCCTTTTTTTTGCGTGGTCAACTCATTTTACAAACTGGCCACTCACATGGTGCATGGTTTAGATGACAGGTTCTCACTGTAGGGGGCCGTTGTTGGGGTTCTAGGGATTCCCCAGCTAAATGATTGATATTTAGAAAGCAGGTATAAACCTTATGAGGCTGTAACTCTGGGTGTACAAATGGAACCAAATATTACCGTTCCATTTGTGCCCTCTCAGAGTTAAATGAACACTGAGGAGTTTACGTTATAGATTGGGGTCCCAGCGATATTTTTTTTAATCAAATGTGGCCTAATGCATTTCAAACCTGGGTGTCCTGAAAATGTAAAAGGTGGAGAATCTGAGCTAGTTGGTCGAGAGAGGCACAGTGCCTGTTGTTTCCCATCTTTCTGAGGCTTGTGGGGAAGCCATTGGACCTCAGCTATAATGTAGCGGTTGTATTTTACTGGCATTTCCCTCCAACGGAAGTGGACAATTACTGCATGTTGAGTCTTCATTACAGACTCATTACGGAGCCTCCTCCTGTGTCATAATGGTGGTTGGTTAATGGGATGCGTCAACACGGATACAGATCCCCCGTTCAGGTGATGCTCATCTAGACTGTAAAGCCCTACGTTCATTTAACTCTTTGAATGTAAAAAGTGCCACATTTCGTTATTTATTTTTATCCACCCTCTCCTCATTTTTTTTTACCTTTTTGAGTGCTCGGATCGCCGCCTTTTCTTTAGTGCTTGATACTAGTCTTATACGAGTGTATCAGACTGTTTACTGATGTGTATTGCTACGATACAACAAAGATTATATATATTATATAATGATAAATTATAACTATAACTCTCTTTCTTCTCTCTCGCTCAGGGTTATGAAATCCATGTCACAAAGTCAGTTCAGCCAGAGCCCGTCCATATGAAAGACATCATCTGCTGCAGTGGAGCTAAATATCTCCCCAAGATGCCCACTAAACACAAGGTACCATTTGGAGTTTTGGAGTTGAGATAAGTTAATAAGCACCGTGTTTTTCTTTGCTGCATTTATGTCACTTTCAAATGTATTTCCTATATTTCTATATTTTATTCATCTTGTTTCATTAGTTGTTAGTTTTTTTGTCCCTCTACATCAAATCTCTTCGCTGAAAATAGCTGACCTATCTATACAAGATCACAGTATACGTTACAACGCATTGAACTGCGTTGTGAGCTTGTAGATCTGCTAAGTGTTTGCCCCAGGATACGGATGCCATTTCTTTCTCTCCGTCTATCTCAGGCCCACACAGTGGTGATCTCGTGCGAGGAGGACTGGGCACTGTGCCGCCCGGCCGCCTCTGCCTCTCTCCCCATCGTCACCGCCGAGTTCATCCTCACGGGGATCCTTCAGCAGAAGGTGGACTTGGAGACTCACACCTTGTCGGTCTCCGCTGCCAACTCCAGCCCCCAGAATGCAGCAGGCAGAGGGAGGGGCAAGAAGAAGGCATAGGGGTCAGCACTGGCATTGTAAACTCAGAGTAATCTAGTAAGAGTTTACACGTACCCTGAGCTTACACGTACCCTTCACTGTCAGTGCCTTTTAATAATTCTAAAGAGGTAGTTGAATCTTGGATGCTTATACATTCCCATCCAAATCAAAGCAGACTTGTTATTAACTGTAACCTGTGAGTGCCTGCATTTGATTTGAATGCTGAACTGTTTTTGTTCTTGTCTTTTTTTTTAATCTTAAGAACAACATGGAATGTATCTTTAAACAAATGTTCTAGGTACAGTGATTAATGTTCTGCAAACGTAACAGAGATGACCCTTAATGTCTTAGTTTTAGTATTCAAACTGATTGATGAACAGATGATTGTACCGATGCTGCTTCAATGTGAGAAAATGTGTGTATGTATTGTATTATCTCTGCTGTCTTTAATAAAAAAATAAACATTTTGTACATGAGCTATGCTTTTTAATATTACCATATAGGCCTACAGTAATATTTATATATTTTCGCCTTTGCAAATTCAATGATGATCATTCTGCAATGTGCATTGAAGACGTGCCTGTAAGTGCCATTGAGCAAGGCACTGAACCACCTGCTCACTTGTGTCTCTATGTTGACATCTTTCGAGACATATTAAGATTTTGTTCACAACCATATAGGCTAGGCTAAGGCTACCCTGCATGGCTGTAGGCTACCTTTATTTTTGATAGAATGATATAAAGGGGAATTATGCTCGATTAAAATCCATCCTTTAGATCCGTTCTTTCCTATTGAAAGCATAATGTTCCACCAACTGAATAATAGGCTATGCTGTATTAAAACCCATATCCATCCACAATGCAATTAGCCTACAAAGGAATAGGGATATCCTGTCCTGTGGTGAATTAATTTGTTCTCATGTTTTCTGTTCTGTCAACACGTCTGAATTGCCTTTAACGGGGCCACGTCACGTCACCCATAGTATATGCCACGGGCTCTTTATAATTAAATTAATTCACACCGAGGAAAAGGCACCTCAGGGTGTGAGGCCGATATTTACCGACATCACTCGAGTGACTCCGATAGTGAGCAGCAGAGTCCGACATATTCTCAGCATCTTCCAAATCTTCATCCTTTAGTAGCCTACAGTTGGGGGCGAGGTTGAGAGAGGGAGAGACGCTCAGACAGAGAGAGACCGAGAGACAGACAGACAGAGAGTATCTAGGCTATAGGCAACGATTTATTTTGACTTATGATCTCATACCGAAGCCTCCGCTAGAGAAGTCAAATCATGCCATTGAAGGTAAGTGAACTGGAGACGTGTTATTTCTCATACGCATGTTGGACGGGTGCGCGTCTTTCCATGTGCATGTGTGGTGGCGCGTGACGGGTTAAATTCTGCAGTTTTTGGGTAGACATGCTTATCGGCTGTCCCAAGCAGCCCGCTGCTTTATTGGGACTTTAGGCTTATATTTCTGTGCATTTTATTTTTAGTTTAGATAGCATATCGGCTTATATGGAGGAGGTATGAGAAAGAATCTGCCCATCCCATTTGTTTGCTGGATTGATTGGTCCAAGACTGGACCAGCTAGGCTTTATCTGGATCTAGAGATTAGAAGAGGATACGTTTAATGAATTCCAGTGCAGATTGCTTAAAAAATTGCTAGGCTATACATATTTACGCATAGGCCTAATCCATATTCCTACAATTTGGCACAGATTATTTAAAATATGAATGCGCATTGCATGGCGGCCTATTGGATAGTAGCCTATACTGTAGTGGACTATCCGGAAGAAAAAAAACTTGGGCTTTCGTTTTTTTTTAGTTAATCCCGAAATGCAGGGTCTGAGGGGTCTCTGTATGGCCAGCTGTAATAATAATAATAATAATTAATACAAGTTTTATGATCATTAGGTGCTGTGCTTAAAAAGATATGTGTCTAGACTATAGTCTGTTGTGGGCTACTCCATCACGCCATGGTGTCGCGTGACACCGTTGTACTACGGAGTAGTAGGCACTATGCGGGTGCAAGCCCATTACACCGCTAGCGGTGTGGCCCTGTCGTCCCCGCCTGCAGTAGCCACACTGATGCCAGTGCCACACTGACGGTGCATACCGGTACACACCTAAAAGGCAGGCTCCAGCTCCGACGGTCCGACCACCAGCTGTTCTGATTATATCTCCATACGAAATCACATTTTAAACTGTATTCTATGCCTAACTATTACGGTTTAGCAACAGCCACCCAGGCACCCATGCACCTATTACCCTAGTCTCCTGTAGCCCTGCATCATGTCTGCATTGATCTTCAGTGGATCTGGCAGGTGCAAGCAATATGGTGGAAAACCTGTCATCTTTCAGTTCAGATTTTGGTTTTTAAGAAAATGGGTCATTTACTCGTGGATAATTAGAGAGAGTTGCCAGAGTGGTGAGCAGGTGGTTCAGTGCCTTGCTCAATGTCTCTAAATGCACTTTGCAGATTGAAGTTGAATTTGCAAAGGCTATAGCTCCATAGTTCCATCATCATCACCACCACCACTCTCAGTCAGGCAGACAGCTGAAATGTACAGAGATTAAGTTGCATTTTAATTGTGAACGACGTGATATTATTTACAGCAAAACTTGTTATTCTGCAAAAAAATTCCACATATTTAGGCGAATACTCTTTCTTTCTGCTCTCGTGAATTATAAATGTCAAGCATTGTAGGTAGAATAGGCTGCATGAGTGAGTGAGTGTGTGTGTGTGTGTGTGTGTGTGTGTGTGTGTGTGTGTGTGTGTGTGTGTGTGTGTGTGTGTGTGTGTGTGTGTGTGTGTGTGTGTGCGTGTGTGAGAGAGAGAGAGAGAGAGAGAGTGAGTGAGTGAATGAGTGAGTGAGCTAGAGGGAGAGAAATAGTGCTTCAGTGTGTGTATTTAAAAGTGTGTGGCTTGTAATTCCCCCACAGAGTTTGCGTCCTTGCTGTGGAGAGAGAAAGAGAGCGAGAGATGCACTTTCTTTTCTTTTTACAGTCATTGCTTCTTGCTACTGGGTTTTACGTGAGGGGGGGAACGTGCGAACGAAAGGGAAACGATGAAGGTACAGAGGGTATCTTTGTGGGGGACCCCGCATCTGCAGTCATTGAGGGCCTTTCCGCCTCTTTAAAGCCCTGGACAAAGGGACGTGTGTGTGTCCGCGGCGTGCATGGGGAGCCTGGAGTTAGACGGAAGACAGGCACAGGCTTTGATTTGAGAGTGGGATGCACTGGCTGGGATTATATAAGACAAGGAGGAGGAGAGGTTGAAAGGGAAACGAGAGAGAGAGAGAGAGAGAGAGAGAGAGAGAGAGAGAGAGAGAGAGAGAGAGAGAGAGAGAGAGAGAGAGTTGAGTTGAGCGGAGCATGAGTGAGGGAAGAGACAGATGCTGTGAAAGAGGGGTAAAAGAGAGGAGAGAGAGAGATGGAGAATGAGAGGACAGACAGACAGAGAGAGGAGAGACGTCATGAAAGAGAGGTCATGTCGTTAGAGGAGGAGAGATAAATGACAACAGAGGGAGAGGGGAGACGGCAAAGATAGCAAAAGCAAGTGATTACATGACATTAGATAGAGTGGGGTGAGATGGAGATGGCCAGAGCAGAGAGAGAGAGAGAGAGAGAGAGAGAGAGAGAGAGAGAGAGTGAGAGACAGAGAGACAGAGAGACAGAGAGAGAGACAGAGAGACAGAGAGAGAGAGAGAGAGAGAGGGAAAAGGGAGGGATGCAAGTGAGAGGAGAGAACTATAGGAGACATGATGATGACAAGATGACAGGAAAAAACTATAGGGCAAAGACTTAAAAAAATAAGTGAAACGTTGGCATGTAGAAGAGGCAAGAATGGCTACAGAAAATCGAACAATTAAAATGGAGGTGAATGGAAGAACAGAAGAAGAAATGCAGTTCAGCAGTGGAGTCGAACCATGGAATGAGAGGTGCTGAGGGGAGCAAGGGAAGGATAGAACATGGCACATTTTGTCTGTGTCGGTCAGCCCATGGTTAACAGCTCAAAGGACAGAGAGGACACGTGTGTGTGTGTGTGTTTGTGTGTGTGTGTGTGTGTGTGTGTGTGTGTGTGTGTGTGTGTGTGTGTGTGTGTGTGTGTGTGTGTGTGTGTGTGTGTGCGCGCGTGTGCGTGTGCGTGCATATGTGCGTGCATGCGTGCGTGTTAGTGTGTGCGGGCGGGCGGGTGGGCATGCGCACGCCTGCATGTGTGTGTGTGCGTGCATAATTGTGCTCGGTGAGCCATAGAATTCGTTTTTTGGCCTCGAATGGTTGCGAACATTTATTTCATTTCATTTCATTTCCTCCCCTTTCCCAAAAGAAAGGAGACCATTTTTGAATTATTTTCGGCTTCACGAAAGGTGTCCTGGAAATGGCAGATTGCTCTGGTCCCTCCACGTAGGCTCACTGCTGAGAAACACATGGACACGTGCCACGTGCCTCCATCACTGACCATCATCGCCGTCCCACTGACCAGTCCCATCCCCCGTCAGTTTGCCATACTAATTAAACATTGATGATGAAAGTTAATGGTCAAAGTCTTCTTCCCCCATAATGGAAGCTGTGTCTCCGCAATAATGCATTGATGTCAAACAACGATACTTAACGCAAAAAAAGAAAAAGAAGAAACTGTTAGGTATATTGGCATTAAACCACTTGAACCCCAACAACCCGCAGATTCTGGGGTTGTTGCCCTGTATTGTGAGAATTTGTGACACTTTGTGCGCTTCTATAGATCGGGTGTTTCTGGTGAAGTGATTTTCTGTTACTCAGGTCTATTTTACAAACAATGGAGGCCGTAGGTGGTTAAATTAACTGCGTTATTCAAGCTGCTTGGAGAGACGCTGTTTTGTTCCATCTTTTGTTTAAGGCTTTTAGGACTTGTGCCTAATGCGTGGTAGAGAGAGAGAGAGAGAGAGACATCCGGCCTGAGTGCAGACGTTTGGCCCTCAGCAAGCGTGAACGTGGAGATTATGACACAAATGTTAATTCCTCTCATTAACGACGAGGAGCTTCCTGGCACCAAATTGGGCTGTTAGGATACACAAAAGCAGACGGATGAGACTGGACACAGGACGAGTGTTCATGCATATGTACAATAGGTAGCCTCATGGTAAACCATCCGGGTCGCTTGAATTCACATTATCATGTGTCTTATACTCTTCTGCAGACCGGACTGGCCCCAAAGCACTGGGTGTTTTTTGTTGTTGGAGAAGAGCCATTCGGGGTCTGTCGATCTCAGTGCCCTGAGTGCAAACGCTCCCACTCCCACGCTTCCACTTTCTGCAAAATTGGCTCTTCCACGTTCTGCAAAATACCCATCCAGCACTTGGGGCCAGAACCGGTCTGCAAAAGACACATGATGATGAGAATTCACACGACCGGAATGGGCTGCAGACTATACACACATTCAGACAGATGGATAAGAGTCCGTGTGTACGTGCAGACTAATAGGCCTACCGTAGCATCCTAGACACTTCTCCCTTCTGGCTCCCAAGCTGTGGACTGGACTGACCCCCCCCCCCCCCCCCCCCCAATGCCCCCCCCAGTCACAGTGTCCTCCTCTGTAGTAGACTCACTCTCCACTTTCCGCCACAAATACGTCACCCCCCTTAAGCACTCTTCATTTTTCATATCGTTGTCCTCGTATGACTTCTTTTTGCTTGTTTTCGATAGATGCTTGCATTAGTTATGAACACAGATGTAAGTTGGTTTGGTTACTTGTTCACTTACGCTACGTAACGTTGTTTAGATATGCTGCACATATGCAAATGCTCAGAATGTTGTTTAGATTTGGAAGACATCTTGTTGAGATACAAGCCATGTTTTATGTTTGTTAGTATTTGTAGCACTTTCTACTGTATGCACTCTATTTAACACACACACACGTGCACACACACACACACACACACACACACACACACACACACACACACACACACACACACACACACACACACACACACACACACACACACACACACAAGCGTGCTCGTACACACACAGTGCATACCGGTATTATGTTTTGATTGATTATATTGAATAGTTTATTAGCCAGCAATGTAAACAGCAACGTGGTACAGTCAGACATTAAGGCTAAAAGGATAACACAAAACAGCCCTGGGGATTTGTTTCTATTGTGGTCCCATGTGTTAATTCATCAACATCATGTCACCGCTTCTCTCTGTCCTACATAGTGAGTACTATACATAGTGAATACTACATAGTGAATACTACATAGTGAATACTACATAGTGAATACAGTGTTCTCAACGACTGTCTGCTATAGTGTGAACACTGCAGGCGTTTCTTGAGCCCCTCCCTTATTGGCTCCAGGAATGAAAACCACAGCAAAATCACAGTCACAGTGTCCTTGAGCTGTTACATCTCGCTCCCCAGCAGCAGACAGACACAGCTCAGATCCTCATAACTTTCTCAATGTTCCAATTAATAACAGCATCTCAAGGCCATTTACACCTTCAGAAATGAGGAATCACTCCATTCTTTACTGTACAGTAATATTATTACCGCTGCATTGTTTATTGTTTGATGCACAGCCAAACAATGACCTATACTGTACTGCTATGCTTCTAATTATCGCCGTGCCATGAATTGTTCTGTTTTACTTCAGGCATATCCTGCAGGGGCACCTAATCAATAGACTTGATGGTGGTACAAGGCCAGGTGGTCATGGCAAAACACACAAACAGTCCAATATGCCCCTGTAAAAGGAGAAGACTTCTGGAAGAATGATAGTGTCTTTTGTCATGGCCTCAGAGGTCTGGACTTAAATTAAATCGAGACGTGCTATTAAACCACGATGACACTTTCATTTGTTATCTAAAAGGGCCGTTTTGTTCCACCGGCAACTTTTTTTGTCTCCACGTCCAATAATATCCTCTAGGCAATGGGGGGTCAATTGAATTTACTGCAGACCGCAAAGATTGACTGCAGCTACAATCTCTTTAGGGAGTGTTTTAGACCAGCCTATTAGATAACCTAATTTGATTCCTAGTGAAACTTGGTACTTAAAGCGTGCACAGGAGAGAAACGGTGAAAAGAAGAGAGAGAGGAAAGGAAGGAAGAAAGGAAGGAAGGAAGGAAGGAAGAAACAATAGATCGTTTTTAGAATAATAGATAGTAGCCTACTCTGAGAGTACCTGTTTACTGTGTGGAATGGTCAATGTAATGATTATGGGGCAAAGACCATGTTTTGGTTGGTTATGTGATCAACCACACAGTATTAGTACAGTACCTTAATATCAACTTTATTATAGCAATGTGATATTTCTTTAGGTATAGCACTACAGATATACAGTAGGTGTTTTCATCACACAATATTTTCCTTGGCTGATAAGTTGTGTAACATGATCAAATCAACTAATCAAATGATTCCCGAGCGCGGCACGGCTGCAGCTCACCGCTCCTTGGCTGCGGCTCAACCGCTCCAAGAGATGGGTCAAATGCGGAGAACAAATTTCACTGCGGTAACGTGTGTGACAAATCGTACGACTTTGACTTTGACTTTGATGTAAGGGTACGTCGGTGCTAGCTTGACACCTGGGTGGCATGACAATGAAACAGAATTATCCATCAATAAACAACACAAACCGTATGATTTGTCTTTTGGTTGGATATAAAAGACTATAGCATCTATTCAGATAAGGTGAAACCCATATGACTGAATTAGGCATTTCTGTTTTGTTCACATTGAGACAGCGATCAGAGATACAGGGGTGGGCGATGCAGCAAAAAGCCTCAGGACCGTGGCCTGTTTTACTGTTGCAGATGTGACTTCAGATCTGCGTTTAGCGTACTCAAATCTGGAGCTCAGGCCACTACGCGTCCCTCTCACCTACAGTATGTCACACCTCCAATCTGACTGATATGCCCATATTATGGAAGATCTCTGTATCTGTTCAGTCCTTGCCCCTTTTATGCCCATATATGGAGATGTCTGTATCTGTCAGTCCTTGTCCCTTTTATACCCATATATGGAGATCTCTGTTTTACTGTGCGTGCAACTGAATAATAGTGAACATCACAAATGAGTGAATATTATTACGGTAGTCTTTGATAGGCCTACGTTTGTTGGGTGAAAGGATTTGGTATAGGCCGGATGTGTTTACAAGCAATGAGCACAGATGTCTGCTCATCGCCCTGTTGTTGGAAATGTGTAATGTGTGAGTCACTTGAATCAACGAGTCATGAGTTGAACTCAGAGAGATCGTCGTATTACTCATGAACACCCATGTGATCAGTACACATTGCTAATAACAGCATTTTAGTTTGAAAGACAGTGAGATAAAAAAAACACATTCCAGTTAAAACCTCCACAGTGTTAAAGCGATGGGAGAACAGAGCATTGCTTCACTGTCCAGAACGCACAGCCAGCACAAATGTTCCAGTGTGTAAGTATTGATTCATCACTGGCATTCAGTTTGACTTTACAAACACTTGCATTCAGAGCAAGTTTTAGTTCACTCTTCAGATGGCATTCCAGTTGTTTGGCTCTTAAAGTTTTAAATGAACTCCAGACAACTGGATAGGGATATTTAGCCAGATATTGCTGTTTAGCAATAATTCTTTGGTTGCTCTGATGAAACAAGGGCCCTGGCTGCCAAAAAGAATATTCTGATAAAATGGAAGTCTCCAGCTTCTCCATGTTTCAAGAGATGGCTGAACGAGATGCTCTCCATTGCTAATCTGAAACAAATCCGTCATGACGATAACTTTCGTCATGTTGTAGTCAATGATTTGTAGTCATCTGGCCGGAAACCACATGCCGGAATCAGTACCCTGTATCCAAAAGAATTCCTGCGTCATAATAAAAGGCCTACCCAATAAAATCCTTGATGCAGCGTAGTTTTGCTGATTTTTTAAAATATAAATGTGAGTGTACTTTCCAGAGACAATTTAGCGTCTGTATACGTCTTTGTTTCTTCTATTTTATTGGGTATATGCCCTAAGATTATGATCATAGGGAATTATTTGGAGTAGTTCTTATATTCCTGTTGTGGTTTTCTGCCTGATGACTGCAAAGTGACTACAACATGACGTAAATTACCATCCGCTCCAGACTGGTTCACACGGCGGTTTTGGAACACAGACAGACCAGGCTTTCCACCTCGGAGGAAAGCCTGGTCTGTCTGTGTTCCAAAGTCGCCGTGTGACGCGAGGTTAGATGTATCCTAATTGCTTAAACTCTAAACAGAAGAGAGGCATAGAATAAGATTAACACAAGCATGTGGAAGCATGATAGAGAATGATCTTTTTTTTTTTTTACATGTTTAGGCAGTTAGTTATAGCTGATAGTCTTTACAAAAGGTGGCCATACGTGAAGGAGTGGAGATAAGAGGCTGTCTGGTAATCAAAAGGTTGGCACTGTCAGTTGAAGTGTCAGTGAGCAGGACACATAACAGCTCCCTCCTGTGCGCTCATCTGAGTCTACTGAGCAGGCATCTGCTAGGTGAAGCCGTGCAAGCAAAGAACAAACTAAATAGGTCCCCCCAGGGACCAGAAAATACTCCATTTCCCAAGTGATGTACGACCTGAGAATAACCTTCCAATTCCTACATTGTCGAAACGTGAAGCAGCTGGCAGTAAGAAGTATGCTGTGGACGTTATTAGGCTACAAGCAATAGGTTTACTGCTTTCTTTTACATTTGTATGAGCAAATTTGACCTTGCCGTGTGTGTGTGTGTGTGTGTGTGTGTGTGTGTAGGCCCAAGAGAAGATGAGAACAGCGGTCAGCGTGGTCGCACTGAGCTTTCTGCTCAGTACAGGTACTGTAGGTTTTGTCATGTTATTGATGTTCCTATACTCTTAAAACAGAGTGTCTTGTGTCTTTTGTCACTTGTCAGTGTGTGAATTTCTCATTTTTACATCAACTGAAATGTTACACTGAATTAATTGGCAAGTCACAAACAAAGTCTGTAGTCTAGGTAACTTTGTGTCCCTACAGTAGAGGCGAATATTCACAAAAAATAATGTCTATACCCATAGCATTGCTTTAAATTGTAGATTGGCTATTTTAGGCAAATATATTTGGAGTAGAGGGAAAAAAGGAGGGGCCTAGTTCCCTGGGGACTCAGTCAATTGAGTATAGGGCTTAAGTGCTTAAAGACGCAAATTAAAGACAATATATTTGCAGTTAAAGGTTGTAAGATGATGTTTAACTTCAGCATTAACTATTCATTTAGCTTCAAGGCATAAAGTCATCTTTTGTTGAAGGAATAGAGATACTAGGAAGCTGTCTCTCTGTAGTAGGACAGTAACATTCATGATCTGAATTATTCGTCCTTTTTCCCCTTATAGCTCTTTCTGCCCCTGTGAAAGGTAAGATTTAATCTCTTGTACTGGTGAATCTTCTTTATATGAATTTAATACCATTGTTAATTCATATCGAGAGAATAAATTCCAAATAAACCATGGACCTTTGCTAAAATAATATATTCCCTCGTAATTTCCCTCCACTGTCACTCCCCTCCAAAATGTCCCTTCTCTAGAAGAGAAGTCTCAGACCAAGTTCCATGGAGACGATTTCCACATCCCGTTGACCTCCCTGGCGGTGGAGGTCACGTTCCTCCGCAGCAACTCGGCCCAGCGGGTGCCGGAGGCGGTGCTGATGAAGTCGGGCAACACGGTGGGGACCCGGGCCAAGCTCAACCGCCAGCTCATGCTCCTGATGCTGGACAACGTGGTCGAAACAGACGAGGGCGTTTACACGGTGAAGAACCCAGAGACGCCGGATGAAGTCCACCGCGTTGCGCTCATCGTCCGAGGTATCGGTGTAGAGTGACTCTGTAATGTGGGGGCACGCGTTATTCCGACATCCCGTTGGTCCGACATACGTGGCCGGTTAAGACTCACCCCGTGACCTATACGCATGCGGTTATGGTTATGGTTATAGGGGTAGGGTTAGTGATGTCGGATTATTGGGACGTCAGGCTAACGCTACGCACCCCTCTGTAATATTGCTATTTCTAATATACGAGATATGTACAGTAGCAGCAGCAGCCATTGTAATGATGGGTAAACAGTAATAACAGTTTAACCCAGACAGACCTACTGTGTGCCAGCATGGAATTAACTGTACAGGAGCTGTCCATGCTGGCACACAGCAACACCCAAACGAGAACACACCGTCAATGAATGTTATTAACTTCAGCTGTGTTTACCCATCACGATGGCTGCTGTGAAAAGGGTCGGCTATATAGTATGCCAATTCTGTACCAATCTCACTGTGATTTCGGTAATACATCTATGCGCACGTTTGTTGACTTTTGAGAATGTATTGTACACAAATCATGGGCCTATAAGTGAACAAAACATCCAAAAGGAAAGGTTGATCACATGAATGACGATCATCATCTCACCTTCACCACAAATTAGATTTTAACACATTCGTTAAATTCCATTTTGAAAGGGGTTTTATACAAGGGATAGTTACATCAGATCCTGCATATTGGTAATTACCAGACATATTAAATGTCAGTAGGTGGCCGGTAGCCTCATTTTGCTGCACTGAGCTCACTTGGCAAGGAGTCCACAGTACAGCACCTGCACCAAGGACTGAGTGGAACTGCAGTGCCCACCAGCAGAACCCAATGAGATCATACAGAATCTGTCCCTACACTGAAGGCTAAATTATACTTAGTTTCTTGCCGGCCGGCATATACATCTGCAATTGTAGATCGGATATTTTCGATCAAGCCCTTAAAATCCTGTGCTAATTTAACATTGATAGACATGCAGTGTCAAGATTGAGCAGAATAAAGAGTACATTTTCACTGGATTTTGCAGTAAATGACAGAGTTGGGAGGATTTTTTGTCTATCTACTGAAACTGAAATCAATACTGTGGATGATTGAAATTCAGCGACATCCTCTGTGTTAGATGTTACACTTGGCTTCATTGCCTACAAGATTTGTGGAATAATACAATAACATTGAATGGACAATATGGGGCACGGTGGCACAGTCGGTAGTGCTGTCGCCTCACAGTTAGAAGGTCGTTCGATTCCCGCTGGGGATGTGTGTCCTCTCCTCCGTGCCGAGGGGGCCCATACCCGAGGCGGGGTTGGTGAAAGGGCCTTTCTGTGTGGAGTTTGCATGTTCTCCCCGTGTCCCCTAGGGTAGGTAGGTACCCTCACAAAAACCATGCAGTAATCCTGGTCTCTAAACTACCTCCCCCTGGCCAGCCGGGGCGCCTGATGGAGGGGAAAGGAACTGGTCGGAATAACGTGTTCCTTCCACGTGCTACGTCCAGCCGGGGAAACTCCTCCCTGTCAGGTGAAAAGAAGCAGCTTGGACTATTCATGCATAGAAGGAAGCATGAGGTTAGCTGCTTCCCCCCCAGGTTGGCAGAGGAAGTGTAGCGCCCAGGATTACATTAGATAATTGACACTGCATGGGTGAAAAGAGGGTTACAAAATTGTGGGACAAATTTCTTTTAAGAAAAAAAGGACATTTAATTCTAATGGTGTTTGGGTTAGGGTGGTTTAGGGTGGAGTTTGAGTAGAGCTTTTAATCTCATCCGCATGTATCAATTAATATAAAATGTATAATTTAGGAATGCAGCAGATGCTCTAAGTTAAAGTCAGAGTCCAAGGTCTGAGTGAGGAATTATAAAGTAACTAGAAGCTCAACCCACCCACCTGCAGCATGATTTTTCTAATCACAACACTTGAATCCCATTACCATTAGGCTATATATACCTCATCCCCTGTGAGTCAAGGAGAAACTTCACTTACTGGAAGGAAATGTTTGGACATTAGAGATGAGATAACCTCTGATTGAGTCGAGTCTGTTTTTATCTGATCTCCTGTCAGTGTTAGCGCATGGAGTAGACATCTGATCTGCCATTTGTGTGTCGCAACACCGTTGACTCGGCACCGTGGGACTGATGCATTGTGGTCTGAAATGGATCTCTGCACTTACCCCCTTTCAACCTGGCAGTCCTATTTTGGACATACCATTAAGACAAAACATTTCAAATTTAATTCTAACAATTTACTTGACTTACTGATCCCTGTGACCTCATTTATACCTTCTTTGTGTGTGTGTGTGTGTGTGTGTGTGTGTGTGTGTGTGTGTGTGTGTGTGTGTGTGTGTGTGTGTGTGTGTGTGTGTGTGTGTGTGTGTGTGTGAGTGCGGCCATCCTTTCATTGAATTTTTTTCTTTTTTCGTAAATATAAAAATACAAAAATCTAATTTCACAATTTGCTAAAATAGCAAAAATAACAGATTTATTGTGTGACTTGTTCACACAATGACACACACACACAGACACACACACACACACACACACACACACACACACACACACACACACACACACAAACGATGCATCACGGGAGAGGACTGCAGTGTAACAGGATGTGGAAGAAACGCCATATGGAGCCGGCAATGTGCAGAGAGATGGAACAGGAACAAATGTGTGTGTGACTGTGTGTGACTGTGTGTGTGTGTGTGTGTGCGTGCGTGCACCTGCATAATATGTGTGTTTGCAGCACTGAACAGCGTGCAGCAAACCCCAGCCAGTAATTATGCGGTTCTTTAACTGTCAAACCAACCCCCCATCCTTCCCTCCCTATTGTTTAGCCTGTCCTCATCCTGTCTTTAAACTCCCCTTGCCTCAATTTGGGTTCCATCCTCTCATCCTCTGTGATATTTGTGCACCCTTGCTTTCTTCCTGCTTTATCACCCTGCTCTTCTTTCCTTCTAGATTGCTCCAACGAACAGACTGTGAAGTATGGAGATGATTTCCACATCCAACTTCAGGGGGTGACCGCTCCCATCACGCTGGAGTTCAAATCCAGTGACATCGAGGCCAACCAGACACATAGGTATTGTCAGCTGAATTGTGTGTGTTCAAAATGGTGTGGTATTTAAACAAATGCACCGACTAACCTGTCTTGCCCCTCGATTGTGACCTCGACCGTTCCAACCTAAACATAACCACACTACCCAATTTTGGTCCCCAAAAAGAAAGGGAAAATCAGATCTACAAACTCAACACCCTTCGCAACCGGCTCCTTTCACTATTTGTCGTACGATGAGTAATGCAATAATGAATGTATAGGGCTTAACATTTTAAACGGTTAATCATGTCTTGGGGCCAGGCAGGCAGCCTACTGATCATTCCGTCTGCCAATACATTTGTAAATTATCTTGCTGACAAACAGACAGACAGACAGACAGACAGACAGACAGGCCAGATATCAATTCCCTGTCAAGCGTGGCAGGGTCATAAATAAAAGGTGTATTGTTCCCCTGTGACATACTATCAAGCACAATGGAGAGTCTGCACTAGGCAGGTTTTCCAACCAAACACTACACCAGCTGATTTCTGTCATTAACACAACTTCAACCAGAGAGATGGGAACTAATTAGTGAAATCAGCTGGTGTAGCTAGTGTTTGGGGTGGATTGAAAACCCTGGCCTTTAATTGCGGCAGTCAGCAGTGAATACTACAAAATAAGGAAGGTGTAGGAGTAAAAGAGACAGCAGGTTATAGCCTAGTATTTTGTGCAAAGATAATGGTTGTTTAAGATCTCTGACCTTTAGCTGGCTAAAGACTAAATCTGATTCCTGCCAGTCCCCCTAGTTACAGATCCCTGACAGTCATGACAGGGATCTTGACTCAATGGGCTGTATTTTGCGTGTCTTAAGTACCAGGTCTTATTCCCTAACTTGAGTAAACTAAAGACCTGGAGGCGTGATCAATGCTCTTTGGCCACTCAGAATAGCCAAATGGCATTGATCACGCCTCCAGGTCTTTAGTTTACTCAAGTTAGGGAATAAGACCTGGTACTTAACACGCAAAATACAGCCCATGTCTGCAAGACTGCAAATGTAAAACCGGTTGCAAAAGTCCGGGTGTGTGGTCCATCTGTGCAACATACGTTTCTATAATTAGATCAACCTGTCTACTCAAAACAGTTCATCCTGCCTAGATTATTGTAATGCTCATCTTCTCATCATGCCTCGGCAAAAGAGTCCTACAACGCTTGCAGTTGGTGCAGAATGCACCAGAACCGGTACAGGGCGGTCGGAAACACATAACTCCAGTTTTAGCTGGTCCACACTGGTTGCCATGCAGTGACTTAGCTCTTCTAATTGTTCCTAAATCCAGATGTGTGACAGAGCCTTTGCAATCAAGGCCCCGGGCCCTATAGACTCTGGAACAGCCTGCCACTGGACCTCAGGCTTGCTAGTTCAATAACTGTTTTAACTCTTTTAAAAACCTATATGAATGCACATCTGCAACCATAAATTGTTGTTCAATCCCAACCACGTCGTGTCGACGCCACTGTCTCCAGATACTCACGTCTGCACAGTCACGACAAGTATATTCTGGCCGTAACTGACTCCTTAATCAGCTTTCAAAGCAATCATTATAAAGTTTGGTTTACAATCTTAACCAAACTGAAACCAGGCAGTGTTAATGCCAACTCTTCTTTCAACAAAGGAAGTTGACAATTAAGTTAACCTATATCTGACCTTACCAAGTTACCATAACCATATAGCTTACCTCATGGTAATGTGTCCTACCAGGCCTGCTCAGGTACTGCTGACCGCTACGGGTGAAGCCAAGGAGGGGTACCAGGGTCGCATCATTGATCACAGAGATCATTTCGTGGCCCTCAGTGGTGTCACCGGGGCCGATGAGGGCAGCTACACCGTTAGGGATAGCCCAGGAACCATCCAAAGGCAGATCTGCCTCAACGTGAAAGGTGAGCGGTCAAAACCCACAATGAAGTAAGGTTGGATGGATTGGATATATTAAATCTGTACACATGCATGGCCTTTAACTTAAGACGTGCAAAAAATAATCACTTTTTTGCCTTACATGGGAGAAACAAAGAGGCAGGCTTACATGTTATTAATAAACAATTTAGGACATTTGACTGACACTTGTTCACAGTGAATCAACAGGTAGACATTCCATCAGTTAAACACAACCTGTGACGAATCATGGACACACTGGCAGATGTATGGACCAGGGCAGTCCCCCTGGCCAGCAGGGGGCGCATGTTGAGTATCCTCCTGCCCCCTCATGATCCCCTCATGCTATCTGGGTAATAATCTGTCCTTCTTGTTGTTACTCCTCACTTCCTGTCTGCCATAATGGCTTTTTAAAGAGCACTGCCTTAATTTAATGGGCGCCATCAGACTAATGCATATTTTAGATGCTCCATGGTGCTATAGTCAACACATTCACATGTATCAGGGTTATGTTCTGCAGTAGAATTGTGTGTGTGTGTGTGTGTGTGTGTGTGTGTGTGTGTGTGTGTGTGTGTGTGTGTGTGTGTGTGTGTGTGTGTGTGTGTGTGTGTGTGTGTGTGTGTGTGTGTGTGTGTGTTCTTATAGGTCACAATTATTTCACACAAGCTGAAAGTGTACCATGAAATGCCAAAAAAAAAAAAAAAAAACAATGATGTCCAATGTCTTTGATATTGGCATTTTGTCTGAGCTTCATCTCTTGAGTAAATAATACTCATCAGCTGTAACAATAATTACTATTAGATGTAGTAGCCTATTGGTACACATTAACATTATAATATCTTGTGATTATGAATATATTAATAACTACTGTGTCTCCAATAGCAATGAATAATAATCGCTAATAGAGACCGTTGATAAACCACATGATATTATAATTGCTGTTACATTCATAAATATCTCTTCTCTACTATGAAATATACATAACAAAAACATAGCTATAACAGGCATCTGTTATGGTTCTGTAGTGTACACCCCAGAAATCCTTAAATCCTTCCCAATTCTTCTTCCTGCTGAACAAGTGCCCCAATCGAGCTGTAGGAATCGCTATAGTTCAACGACAGAGAGAGTTCTCCCCCCCCCCCCCCAAAAAAAGGCTTCCTACGTACCTGCAAATACTGTCAGACAGTGTGTCCTGTGTCCACCATGCAGACATCAGTCTCTACAGTGGTGGCGAGCAGGAACTTTATAACCCTACAACAACTGCACACCAGCCCTAAAATTGTTTCAATATTTGAGCATGAAGAGGAAATTAATCATTGGGGGTTAAGCAGGGTGTTCAAGCTGGTCATTCTTCCGGTGTAATTTTTCTCCCACTCCTCATTTTTGTTTCAGAACACCACATCTTCCTCAATATTCCTTACGGGGGGAAAATGAAGTTCAACGTCATCGTTAACAGCTCGACGGCCCTCATCCAGTACACCCCCGCAGCCGACCCCAAGCCCCACATCCTGCTGGACAAGGGAGAACTCACCAGTGTAACTACTCTTAAAAGAATGATATATACTTACTTAACTGTATGGTGTGTATGATACCGCATGTCATGCTCTCTCAGACTTCTGTGTTCAATGCTTGTAAACGCATCTGCCCTACGTTATCCTTTTAACTCAAAATGTCGTTCTTTTTTTATCATCTTTTCTCTCCAGGCTCAGGCTTCGTTGGGTTTCGAAGGCCGTCTGTCTTTGGAGGGTTCTGAGATCATTCTCGAGCAGGTCAAGACTTCTGACGCAGGAGACTTCAAGATCACTGACATGAAGGAATTTGTCGTCGCCAACGTTTACCTGAAAGTAGACCGTAAGGACTATAAGGAGGGGAGGGGGGGGGGGGGGGGGGGGGTTGTCCCATGCATGTGAATTATATAGGCTTGTGGGTCATAATCGATTTGATTGATTATGAACAATTATATATCATTTAATCATTATTTTGGGCTAACCTGACTCGGCCAGATTGCGGCAGTATTGAGTTCCCTCCTCCTGCCTGCATCTGGTCTCTCTCTCAAGCAGACACGATGAACTGGAAGCAGCGGGACAAAGATCTGATATCTCCATAATAATTTCGCGTTGTAGTCTTGTTAGGTTGTGTTTACATTTGCGCTGTGGCAGCTCTTCAATACGTCACCGGTCTCGCGTTGATCCCGCCTCTAGCGGCCGCATACGGCCACATATCGCTCCAATCAGCATTTGATCGGAGTACATCGTCTCTGCCCGAGAGAGACAGGTTAATTTTGGACATGTTTGTGTTTGTGTCCGGGTAGCTCAGTCGGTAGAGCTCTCGCCTTTGGACCACAAGTTCATGGGTTCGATCCCGGGCACCGCCAACTTAGCACGGCTTGCACTCCAACTCAGCATCCAAATCCCAGGGGTCTAGCGTGGGGACTCATGACTCCATCTCCCAGGTGTCTAGCGGGGGGGGGGGGGACGACAGACTCCCGTGTGTTACTGGATGATACTGACAAAAAGCCTCTCCCAACCTACTAATAGGTGAAAAGTTTCAAAAAAGGGAATTCAATTTTTTGGAAATTAGAAGATCTACAAGCTCAAAGTTGTGAGCTTGTAGATGGGCTATTTGTTAATGTATATGAATACATTACTAATAAATACCTACTGTTATTATTTTTAATTGTGTGAAATCATGCAATAAAGAATAAAATAACGCGGGTAATTGATTGTTGATATATAATATATCAGCAATTTCTCAAAAATAGCAGACCGCTTTGAGCTTGTAGATCTGATATTTTTCAATAGCTAAATTATAACATAATGTTTAAAACACCAACATTAGATGACACCATCTCTACTTCTAGCCTCGAATTGGAGCAGGACCTCAATCATGCTACTTCCATTACCGCTCCCTTCCACTCTGCCTCTCTTCCGTTCCCCACTCTGTTGTCTCAGTAGGGCCCTGAAAAGTGTTGTCACGTCATTTGACAAATGGAAGCATTACAGCAATCATCACACTCATTGATTCGTTTCATTACTCTTCACGATTTCTCAATAAGTCTGTTAATTACAGGTTGATTGATGGTGTTGTGAAAATATATCACAGACTCACACTGTGTTTACGTTGTATATAATATAAAAGCATCCAGTCGACTTCCACGTATAAGTGAATGTTTGAATAACAGTGTGGATGGCCTGGCATCAAAGGGGTTGTGTATGGAGTAGAGGGTAAGGTCAGAAGTAGTCTCTCTCTCGAGACAGACTGTTTGACACACATCAAAGGAAAAGAGGGTGCTGTTTTTCCTTTGTTTTGCCAATGGGTTCCCAGACTGGGTCATAATGCTTCAACCATGCCATTACCACAGAATGACACCACAGAGGAAGTTTATCATTCCTGTAATATTCTGGGACTCGTAATAACCACACTTGGAGAGCATTCAAACACAGGTCTTTACTTGGTGACTCTCAATGCAGAACTGAACACACAGTCACAGCACACTCAGAGGCTACAACAGGCTGTAGGCCGGGGATCTTGCTAATCAGCACAGGTGGAAATAATGTTCTCAATCAGTGGCATGCTCTTTCACCTCCTAGAAGACACTATTACAATTCCTTTCTTTCATTCGCTGCATTCATTCTCTGAATTTCACACAAAGGTCAGTTGAATAATTTACTCTCCCACTCTCTGCTCTCTGCCTCCCTTTCTCCACCCCCCCCCCCCCCCCTGTCGTCATCTCCTCTCTCCCTTCCCCCCGTGTGCCCTCTTCTCTCTCCTACCATGTCCACCCCCTATCTCCATCTCTCTCTTCTCGCTGTCTGCCCCTCTCTCGTTCTATGTACCCCCCCGGCCTATCTCCTTCTCTTTTTCTCCCTCTATCTCTTCACCCTGACTCCCGCCACTCTCTCCCTCCGTTCCCTACACCCATAGCCTACAGACTGCCAGCGGTCTATGTGGCGATCATTGCCCTGCTGGGTCTGCTGGCCTTCCTGCTGCTGGTGTGCCTCCTGTCCTGTCTGTACAAGGTGAAGAAGAGAGCCCAGCGTGCCTCCGATCTGGAGAAGATCGCCCAGAATGCCGGCAAGGAGGAGGAGGGCGGTGACGCCTTCCGGCAGGTCAGTTTGGGGAAATAGAAACACCTCGCATGCTTATCTACGGTTGGTAAACGTAGATCCTCTCTCTTATTGTATTCATTTCAGTTTCATGTAATGTAATGCACTTCGTAACTTTGTGTGTTAAAAAAAAAAGATTATATTATCATAAAACGTTCTCTGCTCGCAATAATATGCCATTTGTCAGTCACGTACTGAAATTGCAACCTCCTCGATTCGATTCCAGATCTGTGTGGCATGTCTATATGCCCCTCAACCTTCTTTATGTGTGTTCGTGTTCGTGTTTGTATTCCACAGGTGGTGAAGAACATCACCCAACTCAATGAAGATTCCAAATGTTCCCAGGCTGACAACAACACAGAGAAATCTCAGAGTACTGAAGTGGACATTAAAGTGAGTACTTATGGAGGTCTCAGCAAAACTCAGCCAGTTGTTATATAGGACCTGAGTTTGGATCCAACTGCAGACAGTATATACTGTATAACGTTCTGTCTTTTCTCTTTCTTCACAGGGTCTGGAGGTGTCCTCCAAGGAGGTCGGCAATAACCTTGAGACTAGTGACTCCGGGGTGGGCTTTAACACCACTGCACTCCCACTGGACACAGACACTGAGGCCGGTGATCAAATGCCAGAGTCCGAGGCCGTGAGCCTCTCTATTTGTCTGGACCTCAAGGCGAGCCCGCTTGCTGCCGAGACCAAGCCCAGTGCGCCGCCCGCTGCGGAGCTTAAGCCCAGCCCTGTGGCTGTGACAAAGGCTAGCCCGGTAGCGGAACCTGAGATTAAGAAAACTCCTGATCTACCCAAATTGGATGTCCCCAAACCAGCAGATGTCAGGCTCAGTCCAATCCCAAGCCCTGTCCGCATGACTCCTGACATCAAGCTCAGTCCAATCCCAAGCCCTGTCCTCAAGACTCCTGACGTCAAGCTCAGTCCAATCCCAAGCCCTGTCCTCAAAACTCCTGACATCAAGCTCAGCCCAATGCCAAGCCCTGTCCTCAAAACTCCTGACGTCAAGCTCAGTCCAATGCCAAGCCCTGTCTCCAAGACTCCTGACATCAAGCTCAGCCCAATGCCAAGCCCTGTCTCCAAGACTCCTGACATCAAGCTCAGTCCAATGCCAAGCCCTGTCTCCAAGACTCCTGACATCAAGCTCAGCCCAATCCCAAGCCCTGTCCTCAAGCCTCCCCCGAGTCCCATCTCCAAGTCCAGCCCAGAGGCGAAAACGCCAGAACTAAAGGCTCCTGCTCCCAGCCCAAGTCCAGAACCTACGCCCAGCTCACCCCTGGCTCCTCTTTCTCCCAAAGTGGCCACTCCACCACCTGAACCCATGAAGGCTGCCCTGGCTCTCACTCCTGAGCCTCCCAAGCCGACCACCCCGGAGCCGGTTCCAATCTCCAACGGTACACCCGAGCCCGATCCAGAGTCCAAACTGACCCCAGACCCTGCTGATTTTCTCGGGGGATCTGCTCAAACGGCAATCCCTGCTAAAACCCCAGAGCTGGACTTCCTGGCCAGTCCAGCATTAGAGTCCAAGGCGGATGCCCCTGCCAGCAAAGATGGCACTGCGGCCACCGAGTCCACCGCTACCTGAGAACAGACTTTGTAAAGGTCCAAGAAAAGCTCCACAGATATCATCCATATTACCACCACAGTAGACAATCGAACACGCCCTACCAAATAATGAAGGAACCATAGCAGTCGTGGGCAAGGACCTTGATATTCAGTACAATAACACTTCTAATGCCTGAACGTAGAAGTAACTCAATCACAGCATCTCCCCTGTCTGTACCTGTAACACTTAACCCTTTTAGATACTTCCTAACTCACAGAAACAGTTCACTTAACTAAACTATAGTAGTTGTATGAGCAGTTTGTTGATTGTTAAAACCTTTTTAGTTATATACTGTATACTCTTTGCTGCATTTTTTTTTTACAGCTGTAGGCTCCTTTCTAATTTGTCTACTTCACAGTATGACTGCCAGACTGCAAATAAAAATCCTTTTGCAGAGTTTACAGCTGAAAACATCAAACCCTGAGGACTTTTTCTAACACTCGCTAAGAGATGGACAGAATGGTTTACAACTTAACATTTCAGACGCAGACGCATGAGTTAACATGGCAACATCGACAGAACTCACCCATCCTTAGAAAATCCATTATTGATATGAAATAACATTTGTCACCCATTTAAGATGCCTGCTCCCCTGTCAGCATGTGGGAAAAAGACGACATTAAAACAGCATGAAAACGTTCAGAAACTATTTCTCAAGCATATACATAATGAAAGCATTGGCCTTTTACAGCCTCTCAAAGTGGAACGCACCATCGAACATCGACCTGAACAAGTGAGTTTGATAATACGAGGACGTATTCCACTATCGTCCAAAAGTAACGGAAAGAAGACATTTTAAAACCAACATCTTCAAAGCTGAAATGGATTTGAAATGTGCCAGCCTTCTTCTCGAGGAAACATCTGTACTGTTGTACGATCACCTGTATAAGCAAGGTTCATGGCATTATTCTGTAACTATACTAAAATCTACTTACAGCACTAACATCACCATTTTATAGCCTCTCTGCTAGAGACCCCACCCCCCCCCCCCTCCCTCCCGCCCCAGTTTCTTCCTCCTGCTGTGCTCGTGTTTCTATTATTGATGTGTTCTAGTGTCTGGATCATTTCTGCTGCTGGCTTTCGATGTCTCCTCTGTTACAACGTTACAGCTTGTTGTTATTCTTACATTTGCAGAGGGAACTCAGCCGAAAATGATTCTGTATAGCTTCTTTATTGGGCTTTCTACACCACTGTATCTAATAGTAATAGTACCGTTGTTAAATGTAACAAAATATGTTTTAAATAATATTTCATCGGATTCAAGAAAATGGTTGAACTAATAATTGGCATAGTGTGGGGGGAGAAAAAGCAGTGGAAATATGAAACTAATGATACTTCGTTGTGTGCAGTGTTGTCTACCGAAAACTGCAGATCTACAAGCTCACACTGTCAAAGCGCAACACATTATGAGCTTGTAGTAGATTAGTTGGTGAGGGTGAGGGACACGGGCACGTAACTAATTATAGGTCTTAATCCAGCTTTAAGATCATTAATGTTAAATATTAACTTTAATATACATATTATACAGTATAGTATGGGGAGGTGGGGTGGGTTTGCCCTTGAGGATTGTTCTAAACTACCTGGAGGTTCCTGCCTCTCTTTCTTCCTTTTTTCCTCCCTTCCTCTGTTTTTTTCCTTCCCTCTGTCCATCCTTGATCCTTCTGTCTTTTTTTTCCTTCATTCCTATAACACACCTATCACTGCATGGCTCTGTTAAAGATCAGCTCCTGTAGCAATGTGGCGATGTTCCACAATTTCTCCACCGATCTAAGACATACTGTAGACAACATTTCACGAATGTTATTGCCTATATACATCCAGAGTGATGTCAAGACGAGCACCAGTGATATTTGTGCTTGTGTGTCTGCTTCCAAACAGTGCTGCGAGGCCATCACCAAAGTACTACCATATCGTTGCTGTCGGGTGGAAACCTCATATGTCCAAAAACTGTTACCTTTCCACAATTCTAATTCAAAAGTAGCACGACATGTTTTGAGCTTATAGATTTTTGCTACTTTTGTGTAACATTGTAGTATGACGAAGTAGGTTATTCATTTAAACACACACACACACACACAGTTAAAAGTATGGAGATAGTAAGAGGTTTCTGCACAACAGCAACCATATTGTCCCGTGAGGTTTCAAATGTGGGGTTCCGTTCCGTGCCGTGCCGTGCGTGGACATGAAGTGCAATGTAATGTAGTATAATGGGAGTCCATTTCCTGTGTTCTATGGCTGGAAGTGTGCAGATGCATCTTTGCTTCACAAAAAAAGGTGTATCTCTACCTCAGTGTTTTAACTGACCACAACTATGGTACGAGCTTGGTGCATTAAGTCAGCACTCAAGCATTTTAAGAATCCCCAGAGAAGCACAAAATGAGTAGCCTGGCTAATAAGCCAGACCGAATCAGCCGTTGGCCAAAAGAAAATTGCCTGCCGGCCGATTACGGTCTGGAGAGGCTCAATTGTACGCCCATTTCCTACACCAGAGAACTGGTGTGGCCATTCGGGACACGGTATGCAATATGGGCGGGCTTTGGTTCAGTGACGTTCAATGCTTGAGACCTTTGACTGACAGTAGCTCTGACCAATTGCGTCAAAGAGAAAATGTTTAAACCCGCCCCCCCCCGGGAAACAAGATCCATACACAGCATCTCCAGACTCAAATACCACACGACAGTGTGATTTGAGTCTGGCTTATTAGCCAGGCTACAAAATGAGAGCTATGAAAGGCCAATGAAAACGGTTTACTCAAACGAACTTTAGTAAGCAGCTCCTCGACAAACTCAAATGATGGCCTTTCTTTATAAACTTGAATGACTTTTGAATTTTCTTATAAACACATGTTACAGCATCTTAGGAAGCCATACGATTAGATTTTGTCATATTTCATCATACTATAATCAGTGAATAAAGTATATAATCCAAACTGATGAAACAATAGACATATTTGAAAGGTCATGGTGCTCAATAATATGTGATAGATATACTGGATAGAGACTGAAGGCCTTCTAATGATGATGGTCTTACACCCTCAAAATATATAGGACATTCCGCACTTCCGCAAGGTTCAAAGATGGAATGGTAAAATACGTTTTTGGCAACACTTAAGGCCGTATCTATCCACTTATCCACACACACACACACACACACACACACACACACACACACACACACACACACACACACACACACACAGACATAATCAATCCCTTGTCCTGCTGACTTGGTCCAGCCTTGTAAATATTGCATGTGTAAGCTGACTTAAAGACTCCCCCTTCAAGGTTGAATGTTTTTACTGTATACAATTATTGTTGTATCATGCTTAGTGATAAAAGAAGACAACTAATACAAACTATCTCTTAAATGCAGAATATAGATGATATATATATATATATACACATAATGCTATTTAGTAAATACACTAATATTCACTAATAAGTTAATCGAATTTATGAACCAAATATTGTAAAAACTCCATCAAGGACAATATTAGATATAGAGATTAGATCAACTCTGTGATTGCCATTCCGACCTGACGATACTCACAGCATAACACTCACAGTATTCCATATTGTATTCAAATAATTAATCTACTGTATGTCACTTTATGAAGAAAGCATTGATTGCAGCATGCCCATGACATGTCCTCCAAACAGATTTTTATATTGTCTTGTAAAAAGACAAATATGTGTGAATCGATGTGTGATATTCAATATTTTGCATTGACTTTCAATATGCATTGAGAAAATGTGTGTGTGTGTGTGTGTGTGTGTGTGTGTGTGTGTGTGTGTGTGTGTGTGTGTGTGTGTGTGTGTGTGCGTGCGTGCGTGCGTGCGTGCGTGCGTGCGTGCGTGCGTGCGTGCGTGCGTGCGTGCGTGCGTGCGTGCGTGCGTGCGTGCGTGTTGGGTTTATGGCTGTACAGTATGCAGTGTGCATCATGAATCAATGTATCGGCACTTTTGTTAAATTTGAAACTGGACCTTATGTGTGTATCTCCATCTGTTGTGGGTACTATAACGTATCCATGTGTCTGCTACTCTGCTTCTGTTGTCTTGCAATGTGAAGGGAAACGAAAAACTAAAATTAGTGACGTGTCTTTTTAAGTTATATTATTTTTAGTCATAAGTGTTTCATGTCACAAGGGAAAGCCTGTATTGGATATGTGTAACTCTGAGGTGCTCCGAGTTGTTCTTGCCTTTGTTTTAGTGCCTGAAATATTCAGGCCGGCCTACTTAAACCTGATTTATGATTTGTTGTATGACGTTGTGTCGTTGTGAACTTGTAAATCGCCTACTTTCTGCGCGCAACACTATCGTATGATGGAGTACAATTTCGGCATTTGTCTCGACTCCTTGTGGCACCTTTTTGTTACATATATCATTAGGCTTTGGGGATCTAGTTTACTGCTGGTTTTCTGTTCTGTAGATGATCAACAGCATTTGCCTGGTGTCCCAGGTCTAGATCTGCCCAAGCTCCTAGAATGAAGTGAACGGTTTTATGGATCTATAGGATGGGTGTTGAGAACCATTGAGTTACACAGAATTCACAACCTGGACAGTATAAGCACACTGACTGATCAATGTTTCTCAGCTGGTGGTCCTGGGGCCCAAGAGGGGGTCATTACACATTCTTACAGGGTCACATTAAAGGAGTTAAATATGGGGAGCATTCTGCTAGTATAGTAGGCTATAGAACTCCTGGAATACGACATGGGTTTAGACGAGATATGACATATTTGCTGTAAAAGAAAATAAGCTATAATGCACTTGGGCACACCTTGTCTGCACTTGAAAAGACTCTTGATAATGAACTTGTTACTTCATCAATCTGACTGTCAGGGTTTCATATTAAACAAAACATAATAGCAGCAAGGCGTCGTCCATTTCAATATAGGAATTGAGTGGCATAGGTTGCGTGTGTACGTTAATGACAATAGATGGATTCCAGATATTATATTAGGGTGTTAGATTGATTAATATACATGTGTGTGGTACAAAATTATTATTTTGAAGTGTGCTACTGCTGTAATTTAATCAGTGACTCCAAGCTAGCTACCAATTCTCTGGCAGCAGTCAGGTTGTGACGATGAAGATGTTGAGAGAAGGGGGCGGGGAGATAAGATAGATAGTTAGGATGTGTACAAGATTTCAAAAGGGGAGGCAGGCAGATAGCCAGGATATGTCAAGAAGAGGGGGTCACATGTCAAGAAAAGGTCAGCTGGTAAGACTAGTAATGAATAGACTAGACTAGTAATGAATCAAGGATGTGTAGATGTCAAGAAAGAGGGGGCAGATAGCTATGCCAGATTTGGTTGTGTGCCGTGTCGCACACCATCTACAAGCTCACAGTAGATCGGCTATTTCCAGGCTTTTTATCGTGTGTAATCTGTGTATATTATCAGGCTGAAGGAACCCTTGGTTTTGCTTTTATTGCCAAGGCTCTAGCGTATCTGGTACTGAGAAGCATGAAAATACCTGCTTATAGAAACAAACAAAACACTATAGTTTTTTTTACGAGTGACACTCCTCTTGCACTATGTGAGCTATCTCTGCCCTGATCATCTGTTTACTTCTGCTGTTCTTTGTCCCTGGTTCGGTGGTCGTCATGTCCTTTGGCCTGGTGTGATGTTCAACTTGTTTCTTCTCTCGTGTACCCACTTTTTGCACAACAACACACACACAGACGTTTTGTAAAGGAGATTAGTTTCTTTCTTTATTTCATGTCTAAAGAGATATACTAAGAATAAACAGAAGATTATGACATATATGGCGTCCTGTTATTATTTGTACTGTAAAAAGGATGGCATCAGAATATGCAAAGCCTCTCGTTTTTAGTAAGACTGTTCACACCACGAGTAACAAATTAGTTATGAGTGTTACTGTGTGCGTGCGTTAGAAAGAGTGTGAAAGACTGACGTCATTTCGCCTCACTTATCGCCAGTATTTCCAATACTTTGACTTCTACTCCACTACTTCTAGGATCCAAATTGAACACTACATGTATTTGAAAACCTTAGTATGGTAGTTACTTTGTAGATTGAATAAAATTATTACAAAACATACACTAAACACTTCAACCCGATATACATTTTGGCCATTTGAAAAAAGCCGATTTACAAGTTCACAATGCGTTGCGATGCGACGAATTGTGAGCTTGTAGATCTGCTATTTTCAATGGTATTGTTATACATTTGAAAACTTTAAATGGGCCATTGTGCACAATTAGTACTCAAGTACATTTAGAATTCCGGACTTTTACTTGTAACAGAGTTTTTCTATAGTACTTTACTTAAGTACAGAATTTGAGTACTTTTTCCCATCACTGCTTAGCTCATTCAATGTCAGCTGTGTAATTGGTTCCCTGCGTGTCACCTTCCCCTGTGTCAGCCAATCAGGTCCTCAGCACCGAACAGTCCCAACTGCCAGTTGCTGTGCATAGCTCCCTCAGCCATACCTCCCAGGCCATGGTCACAGTGGAGTAGGTGTCAGTCACATGGAGATATTAATATACGGCAATAAAGTGCAGGCTAAAGGTAACATCACAGTGCAGTTAACACCAACTGTACGCCCCAGATACCCATAACACTGCGCGCACTCTCTCTCTCTCTCTCTCTCTCTGTGTCTTGTCTGCCTCTCTTATTATTATTGTAGTATCTCTCTCTGCCTGTCTTTATCTCTTTCTTTCCTTTCCTTTCTCTCTCTCTCTCTCTCTCTCTCTCTCTCTCTCTCTCTCTCTCTCTCTCTCTCTCTCTCTCTCTCTCTCTCTCTCTCTCTCTCTCTCTCTCTCTCTCTCTCTTCTGTCTGTCTGTCTGTCTGTCTGTCTGTCTGTCTGTCTGTCTGTCTGTCTGTCTGTCCCTCAAAACACAGTTGAGGCAGATGATGGCATGAAAGGGAAACCTCTAGATATTAAAGATGTACGAGCTTTAATTCTATCCCATGTAATGTTTGAAAACATTGTTGAGTGGAAACATTCCAGCTATAGTCGCCCCAGTTTTCTCATCATAGCGAGGGGCTGAAGATTTTCAAGGGGCCTATGTTCCTTCCGTCATCCGTGTCACACGGGTTAAAGAAGGGATACAGAGGAACCAGCACCGTTCCCATGCTGAAGGTGAAGAGCGGAGCCATGGTGACAGCATTATAGAAGGACACTTCCTCCTCCTCGCAGTTCAGGAACACTCCGACGCGCACGAGCTGCTTCGACACGATGACCGCGGTGGGCTCCGGCTCGGTGCAGGCCATGACGGTGCCTCCCGTCAGGCAGAGGGTCCAAAAGCCGCTGGAGCTGCCTTGGGTAGGCACCTTCCCTCTCTTGACGTCGTCCCGCGCCACGCCCAGCCTCCAGGCCGTCTTGCCGGCCACCTCCACCTCCCAGTAGTGTCTGCCGAATCCGACGGCGAACTTCTGCTGTCCCATGAGGTGGTAGTAGTAGTTGAACCTGCGCGGGTTGTCCGGGCAACCCGTGACGACCTTGTCATCCTCGAACCACACGGAGGTGTGGGAGGGAGACAGGCTCAGGGTGGGGTGGGATGTCTCCGGGTCAAAGGTAACTGAAGTGATGTCTGTGCATGGTGGACAAGCAGGAAGGAAGGAGGTGAGTTTCACTGATGTTACACAATACACAAAAGTTGTTTGGGCTGCATTACATTAAAACGAACGTACATTGGTCAAGGTGTGGGTATTATATACATTATGCATATTATTTACGTGTATATATTCATATATTGTCTGTCTACTTAGCTGTACTTCGTATTCATCGTCCGACTCATAATCACAGTACTATTGAGTATATGTGGGTACGGTATGTTGTTTTTAGTATTTTAGTTTTAGTCATAGTCTCTTGATTAGTTTTCACTTAGTTTTAGTCACATTTTTGGCAGGCCTTGATGCCGTCGTAATGACTATTTATACACTTGCTGAAAATAGCTCACAACGTGTTGCGATGCGATCTTTTGTCCACTAGTCCCTTCCTAACATTTTTGTCTATTTTTTATTTGTTGACGAAATTGTCAGTATATTTTAGTCATCATAGCTTAGTCATCATAGCTTAGTTTTCATTTAGTTTTTCCAGTTTTTGTCAGTGGAAAAAGGTAGTCGACGAACATTTTTCGTCTTAGTTTTTTGTCAACAACACTGCTGTGTATGTGGACATACTTGGGTAGAGGCAGCTCTTCATGTGTTTCCATATCCTGTACTGAATGGGACCCACAAAGTGACCAGAGCGCACCTCCGTCTCCACCGCCGGCGGGGGAAAGAAACTGACGTTAGACCTGCATGGGCGGGGGAGGAGTAAAGGATGAACGAGAGAGGAGAGGAGAGGGACAAGCCCTAATGCACACGTCAGAAAAAGGTTCATGAAGATTGATGGCAGAAAAGGGCTGGAGAGGACAGGAATTCATACGGTAGAGGATTGATGTGGCTTGGGGGAGGAACAGGGGGAGATGCTACGACAGAAGTTAGTACATGACTTGCCTTTTAACGAGGTCTTGAATTTCCTGTAATGAGAAAATTGATTGAAATGGTGTCTGTTATTATGATAGATGTATAGCCTTATATAGCACAAAATATATTTAACACTTTACCACTATGCTAAACAACAACTGACCAACCATATTCACATGATGGCTGTGCTCTTATGTCATAATAAAGGTGTGGTGGAGTTCAATAATGCATTAAAAACTGCCCCAGTGTGAGCTCTAGATGCCACTGTCACATCACATTCATTCCTATCTGCAGCGCTGGCTGCCTTGTCTCCTCCCACCTCCAAATGAGAAATTGATTTAGAGTAGACCTGCGAAACCTGGCAAGTCAACTGCTTAACTAATCAATGTCTATAATTGATCAAATGAGTGCCAACAGAGGACAGAGAAACAGCTGACTGACAACCGATAGCAACAGTGCTTTTTAGGTTTGAGATAAAGTCAAATGGTCCTTTTGCCTACTATTATTCAATGAGTGCCAGTGCGAAGGTCCAGTAAAAGGACATTTGAGTCACATTGAAGACCCATTACATGAAGTGTTGTCCAAGTCTCAGGGATTTACAGGTTACATCAACCTGGAATAAACCCAAAGTGTGTTGCAGCATGGAAGCATCCGGGATATTCCGTGCCCTGTCCACTCCACCCACTCAACACATGTCGTTGAATATCCCATGCTAAGTGATGTGAACATGGAGAATGATCAACCCGGCCTGTTAGCTGCTTGTAAAGAAAAAATAATAATAATCTGAAAATGTACCATGCCATTAAGCATACCTGGACACCAGATTAAGAATCATAGTATTAATTGTCAAAGCAATAATCTGACTGCTGGAACACTATTGAACACCATTGAACCTCCAACCTGGGCGCTAGCTAGTGGACTCTATCGTCCTTATAGTGGACTCTATCGTCCTCAGTAGTGGACTCACTCTGAACAGCTTAGGGCTATCGTCCTCAGTCAGCTTGGCGTTGAGTGTCTCAATGGCTCTCTCCAGGTCTTTCCCTTGCTGGTAGATCTTCCGCTCTCTTTCCTTCAACAACTTCACCTGTTTCTCTCTCTCCCTCTTCAGGCGCTCCTTGTCTCTGCGCTCCTCCTCGTCCAGGAAGCGGTGGAGGTTCTCAAACTCAGCCCTGACCTCTCGTTCCAGGTATTCAAACCTGTACTGGAATTAGGAGCAGAAGTAGATAAACATATTTATTATTTTGTCAAATTAATATTTTTTTATTTTATTTTATACATTTTTATATACAATTGGTACAGTATTCATCTTTTTTTTTCTTATGAAAAGGAAAAGGAAATAAAAAACTACTTCATTCTATGCGATGTCACTGAGCAGTATGGGTGGGAGTGAAAACAGTCACTCCCACCCATACTGCTCAGTGAATAAATCGCATAGAATAAAGTAGTATGATGATGAGATGAGAACAACAATATCAGAAGTTCACATAATCTGTGACATTTTGTACACTTAAATGAATTGTGGTGTGAAACACATGTCTGTGGATATGATCCTGCAACACAATGTTAGTGTGTAAGCTGATAACTTTTTACACACACAGTTTACTTACCTTTACGTGTGTCAAATGGGAAGGTTGGTTGAGGGAAGGCATTACATTTAAGATGTATACAGTATGCAACAAATTAAATCATGCTGTCAGGCAATAACCAGCTATAAAAAAACTCATGTTTTTACACAATAATGCCTCATCAAAGTTGGCATCGTGGCTTATACATTGTCAAATACTTGAACGTGTCCTACTCCAATCACTTTTCCCACATTTCTGACCATTAATGTGGAGATTTTCTTCCCGTCTGAGTTTTTTGCTGGTTTGACTGACAGTTTTGAGGATCCAATGGAGTTAGGAGGTTTAGTTAGAAGCACTTCTTAATACTTTTCATTGGTTCAATATTTGTAAAAAGAAAACACACAGATTCTGCTAACAATATATTTTGTTTTTGTATTCATTCTCTTTTGATTGTTGAATACATACTCATGCAGTATATTCTATTTTTGCTAATTGGCCATATTATACTTTGTGTGGCTATTTTCAAGCCTTTATTCGATAGAGATAGTGGAGAGAAATGGGACATGCAGCTAAGAGCAAATATTAATATTGTAATACCTCCACTTGCTGGGCCTCTGAATAAGCATATCTCTCCGCGTCCCTGGATTCATCTAACTCATGTTTGATTCTTTTAATAGCTTGGATTAGCTTCTCCTGTACGCACGCACGCACGCACACACGCACACGCAAACGCACACGCACGCGCACACACACACACACACACACACACACACACACACACACACACACACACACACACACACACACACACACACACACACAAAAGAGAAACAGCAAAAGAAACAAAAATAAAGAAAAGACAAACATTGCAAAATGGTGACAGGTCTTTTCAATGACTTCTGTGGTATCATTACAATGAAATCTGTGAAGGTGAGACAGATGGTGATTGAATTTATGTGCCTCCTAAATCGTGATTGAAATGTCCATCAAGTTTGTGACTTTATGAGAAAACGCACATGTCAGCAGCTGCCTGTTATATGTCATGACTTATATGAGGATAATGAGGTTACAACAATAATAAGCACATTAAGCTTACCTTTTGGCCCAAGAGAAGACTTTTATTGGAGTTGTTGTTGGTGTCTTTAATGGAATTTTGGTGCATTCCAACAGGATCAGAAAACAAACAGGGTGGACTCTTGGGAATAAGCATGAGGAACGAAGACAGTGCACTGAAAGAGAGGGAGGGATCTAGGGGAGGGCGGGACAGGGGAGAGGTTGGGGCTTCAAACAGACAGACAAGCAGACAAATCATGGATAGGCAGGCAAACACAAACACCAGACCAGGTGACAAACTGAAAAACATTTTTCATATCACAGATCCCCAAATGGACTAGATTTCTGTTTGCAAAATTTGATGAGAAATACACTGAAACGTATTGTTAGAATATAGTCACTTGTGCATTATGTGCAATGTAATAATTAAGTGAATTTATAGGTTAATACAGGGAAATCACTATAGTTTGGCTGGGATCCCTGGAAACCTTTCAATGACCTCTGGGAGTCCCTGGACCCCACTTTGGAAACCCTGCACCATCTGACCCACCAGTTTGTCAAATGCCAAAAAAGCCCTGATGACATAGGGATTTATTAGACACCCTGGTGGGGAATAATCTGGAAAGGCAAAGGTATGCTAACAATGACAAGCACAAGTCACACCAATAAGCAGGCGCTCTTGCCTCCACGTGCTTAGCTGGAGACCACAGTATGGATCCATTAAAAGAGAGAGAGAGGCACCATGGTAGAGTGGGAGGCAGGGGGGTTTAAGCTGCCAGCCCAGGAGGGCCTGGAAGGCAAGCTGGCAGGCGGCAGCGATTTATGGCGACACATACAGAAGATTCTATTTCTGTCTGCCAGTATCTTTGGAAACAAAAGGATGGGAGATAGGAGCAAGAAACCAGCCTAGTAACAGCCTAGTAGCAGCAGCTATAGATATTTAGTTTCATGTTACATGGGAGTGGTCCTGCCTGGAATTAAGGGAGATACCACTGTTTATTTTTATACTGTGTTTATTAATGTTGTCTGAGGGTTCGAGAGGTATAGTCGCCACCATATGGCGACTATACAGAAGATGACAATGCTTTGATGGCCCGCAGAAAGGGATGCTGTTTGGCTATCCGTTGCCTGCTGGGATTTATTTATTAGCTCAGAGAGAGGCGCACTGCCTCAAAACACAGTCAGCATTTCCTTTTTATCCCCCTCTCTCCTCTGAGGGAGGGTACATGCTGTCCTGTCTGCATCCTAGCCCAGCCAGATATGACAGTACTGTACTGTCTGGGCCTATATGATATATATTTTGAGGGGCGCTAGCCCCTCCTACAGGTTTAATGTTTGTTTTAGTTAAATGTTTGTTTTAACGCCATTAACAATAAAGAGAATGTAACTGTTTTGACACAGTTTGTTTTACATCGTCATTACATCACCTAATCATAGCAACATGAGTTAGACTTTAATATATTAGCGCCCCTCACTTCACATGGGTGTGATTTTTTATATCAATACCACCACTATCTTCCAATCTCCACCATATGTCTGCCGTATACTGAAAACACACACGCACGCACGCACGCACACACACACACACACACACACACACACACACACACACACACACACACACACACACACACACCCACACAGAGAGGGAGAGAGAGAGAGAGAACAGATTCTGGCTCCCCTGCAGGAACTGCATTACTCATCCCTGCTGAGAATGTTCCTCATCTATAATTCATGATGCTGGGTCCTGCCAATGTGAGTGTGCAGGCAGCCAGGCAGGGTGAACAGAGAGAGAGAGAACTCACTGCCCTCTACAGTAAGCTACTACAGTAACAGTATGAAGTGGGTGGCACTGAAAATATATTTTATAAACTGATCTTGCATGGGCCATATCGTGGGCATAACTGTTTTTTTCTTCTTTCTTTTTTTGAGTGGTGCAGTGGTGTGTGTGTGTGTGTGTGTGTACGTGTGTGTGCGTGTGTGTGTGTGTGTGTGTGTGTGTGTGTGTGTGTGTGTGTGTGTGTGTGTGTGTGTGTGTGTGTGAGACGCAACTTGGCCTGTTGTAGCGCCACCATGAGGCTGATTTGAAAACGCCGTGGATATGCACGTGTATCCAAATACACTTTCCAGTGCAACTAGTCCTTCATTCAGTCTCTCCATTTTTCCTGTTACCATTTTCCAATATTGGTCTCACTCTCTGCCAATTAGGACTCCTAATTCCACTGCATCCATACCTGATGGGTACACATGCTATGGGCATTCCTTTTGCTTCCAAGTCCCTCCTTATCTTAACACATTACAGGTCGCGTCTTGTTTTTAATTCTTAATTCTGTTTCGAACGACACCAACGAAAATCTAGAATCGGGTTATATTTTCGTTTTAAATACCTATTTTTAATGAACAATTTCTAAACAGTATTCAGAAAACGAACCATATTCTATGTTTTAATTTACCGTTTATATATTTGACAAACAGTTTTCAGAACACCAAACCAAATTAGAATTCAAATGGCCGTAAAATACGCCTGCAGTTGTTTTGGGAAGTCTGGATCCTTGTTTTAATTAAGGGCCTTTATTTGTATTTATTTAACCAAAACACTTTTTATTTTAACGAAAAAATGCCACTTACCCTTCCGTTAAGTGTAGGCTTTAACGCTTGAATTCAGATATTCATGGGAATTGAATTCAATAATTTAGGAAACTATCACGCACGCACACGCACGCGGTTACATCAAGAGGCTCCACCCAAAACGACGCTGAAACATGACGTCGCCGTTGTAAACAACAGAACATGTCGCACACGACGCACAGGCAGCAGACTCAAACGAGAGGTGAACATAATACGAAGCTTTCGAAGTCAGATATGTACTTTTAATTTCATCGACTCTTTTGAAATTATGACTGCTTCGTTTTGGCTGTTGGTTCATTTGAAAGGTCAATTCAGGACAGCATAGTTATCATGCTCACAGTGTAGCTAACAGCGTTAGCTAACCAACTGTAGAGCAGTGGTCTTCAACCCTTTTCATCTTTTCAAGGTCCATTATTCAGGATTTGAGCCATGGACCACGATTATGAGATTTAGTCTCTCGGGCCCAAGACTTAATTATTATGTATTTTGTTATGATCGTCGGTTATTTTGTCCACAATCAATGCCATGCTATTTATGTAGACGTATGTCGTGCAGCCAGGCAAACGTTGATCAAAATAACAGATTTTCTACATTCTCTAATTGTGTAGACTTCTTGTAAATTAAGTAGTGCTGTGTAACTCTTGAGAGTGTAAAATTAAACCAAATGGACCCTCAGTGTCCATTTTGGTTTCATTTTATACTGTCAAGAGTTAATGATCTAAAGTTCTAAACGGGTCCATTCGGTTACCAACTACTATCCATCATTTACCTAGGGGCCACCTGGAACCCTACCTCAAGGACCACTGGTTGAGAACCATTAAACTAGTGCACACCGTTTTTTCTTTTTCTTTACATTTGTTCTTTCAATAAACCATGTGCAACCCAGATTCGGCACAAATGCCACACAAATGTGGAACGCCCTACCAACTGTCATTAAGACATGTGAATCCATTGACTCCTTCAAAGCTGCTCTCAAAAGGGCACCTGCGAACGGCTGCAATCAAAACTGGCCCCTATAAAATCAGAATCCCCATCCACCCCTTTCCCCCCCACTGTATACAGTATGTTTTTTACATCCTTTATGATGATTTCCTGTTCTTGGCTATATAGAAGTGTATATTTGTCCGTCTGTTATGATGAATTTAAAATGGTGGAGCCTCTTGTAAACAAATGTAATACTTTATGGTGTCGTCCACTCACAGTTGACAGTTTTTGTATTGAGTTGTACTTGAAATGTACTGTAATTCTGCAAACTGTTAATAAATACATCAATCAATGACAATCACATAACTGTGGTTGTTTATATATGGATGTGTTGTCTTTCAGAAATGAATGGCCAGGCCGATGTAGAAGTGGATTATAAGCGGAAATATAAAAACCTCAAACGCAAGTTAAAGTTTCTGATCTATGTGAGTATAAAGTAGACATTTTCAGAACTCTTGATTCAAACAAAATCTTCATCTTGCCTTTTATGGTCTCATGTTTCTTTCATTCCTTTCGGTCACTCAGGAACAGGAGTGTTTCCAAGAAGAACTAAGGCGGTCACAGAGGAAGCTGCTTAAAGTCTCCAGAGATAAAAGGTGAGTAGAAACTGAATTAATACATCTTAATCTTTAGCTGCAATTTTCAACACTAGATTTTCTTTATATATATAAATATATGTTGACTCTAGAGTTGCAACACCAACCATTGACAAACAGAAAATTCCTATCCGATTGTATTAAACGTTAAACTCGCCAACATTGCAGCTGTAGTATCATGGAAAGCTGGAATTATCCTCTTTCTATCTGCAAAGTTCTTGTTTCATAAAAATCCAATGTAGACATGTTATGCGCTACTAAGTGTCCGAGTTTGGAAGCACTCGTTGGAAATCACTCAGCGGCCCTCCGTAGTCCGTCATACCACCTGCTTCAAAATTGCACATAATGCAGGAGACAGCAGGAGGTTGATGGATTTTTATAAAACAAACACTTTGCAGATAGAGGATAATTCAAGCTTCAACCATGTTGGTGAGTTTAACGTTGTTTAATACAATCAGATGTTTGGATTGGATGCATGGGCTGTCAATGGTTGGTGTTGCAACTCTAGATTCAACACATAGAAAAAACAATCTGGTGTTGCAAATTGCAGCTACTTAATCTTGAGTAGATAGCTCTCCGTATATGCTCTGTTTTGGGAATCTCATTGCACTTGTATTGTATATATTTGCCTATTGCTTGGTACACAGAAATAAGAACACTCGCCACAAAATACACTCACTCCGGGGCAAATCTAGCAACCTGGGAATGGTTGCCAGTCGCCACCAGGTATTCCGAAGCGTAACCTCTGAAAAATGATGCATAAACCTAACCTTATTCCTAAACTTAATCCCAGTAATACTATGCCTAAACCTAACATTATTCATAAACTGCTTAACGCATAACGCTAAACGTACTCCTAACCTTAACCTCAGTAATTATGATACAAAAATACAATAACCGCTGGGGGCGAGTGGTCTGTGGAAAAGTACAGTGTTTTGGGTCAAGCATTCCGGTTAACTTGGCTGCACAGTGCGCCAATTAAGATGATATTGTGTTATCTTACATCTTTTCTAGCTTCCTCTTGGACAGATTGCTACAGTATGAGAGGGTTGACGAAGACTCATCAGGTGATTCTCTTTTTGTTTCTAATCTTAAGAAGAAATCACTGAACGTGAAGGAATGTGCACGTCTGCATTTCAGCACTTGTGCACAATTGCTGCAGCCTTTCCATTGTTCAACTGGATCAATAATGCCATGTGTTTTGTCCCAGATTCAGATGCAACAGCGTCCTCAGACAACAGCGATGTGGAGGGGCCCAGGGAGAGAGAAAGAGATGGTGGAAAGAAGTGAGCTCTACAAAAACAAGCCCAAGTTTACCACTTGAACCCGTTGTCGATTTTGAATATGGCCGATCTACATGCTCACAACGCGTCACAACAACATGGCGCGTCCTGGAACAAAATGTCTTCAGATGGGGGTCTGTAGCCAAATGCATATTTATCTGGGGATCCTTGACATGAAATTAAGAACCACTGGTTTGAACATTGGACAGCAAGCCTATAAATAAGCAACTACACTTTAGAATCAAGCCCAAAACATAGCAACTCGCAACCACCAATATTTACAAGTGACTCCAGAAAAACAAGACCAAAGTCGCTTATAAAAAGCAGACATGGCAACACTGGTTGAGGGGGTGCCTGGTGGCGCAGACCGTATGTTTCTTCTTTGTGAGTGCCAGTACCTGGGTTAGAATCTGAGCCCCGTCTTGTCTTGCATGTGATGTCTCTCTCTACCCTTTGGTTTCCAGACTGTATTTGTCCACCGACCCCCATCTGAAAAGATGGAGAAGACACACTCATGTCTGAAATAATAAAGCATAAAAATGGCAAAAAAAAAAAATCAAAAAGGGGGAGGGTGAAAGAGAAATGTTTGAGTTGGGGTTTTCCAATCAGCTAATGCAGGAGAGATGTGTCCAACTCTTTCATTTTATGTTTGACATTGACAACAAGACATGAAATGAGTCATGGTGACACATTTAGCTGTTGGCTGTTTTAACGCATTCTGGCAGCACATGAATAGGAGGAACTAGAACATGGACAAAGATGGACATTCAAAGTAACACAACAGAATGAAGCACAATATAAGTCCCTGTCCTGAATCTGACAGCACATCACTGGCCTTTATGTACATGGATATATTTTCCTCCCATTTGGTCATCATCACCTAAACCCGGGGGCACGGTGGCACAGTCGGTAGTGCTGTCGCCTCACAGTTAGAAGGTACTGGGTTCGATTCCCGCTGGGGGTGCTGTGGGTGCTGGGGGCGTGTTCTCTCCTCCGCGTCATCAGTGCCCGAGGCGGGTATGGGAGTTTGCATGTTCTTCCCCTAGGGTAGGTACCCTCACAAAACATGCAGTAATCCTGGTCTCTAAAAGATCTCCCGGTGGCGCCTGATGGAGGGGAAGGGAACTGGTCGGAATAACGTGTTCCTTCCACCGGGCTACGTCCGGCCGGGGAAACTCCTCCCTGTCAGGTGAAAAGAAGCAGCTTGGACTCCTCATGCATAGAAGGAAGCATGAGGTCAGTCTGCTGCCCCCCCCCCCCCCCCCCCCCCCCAGATTGGCAGAGGAAGTGTAGCGCCCAGGATTAGATTAGATTTCACCCAGATAATTGACACTGGTTGAAAAAATGGGTTACAAAATTGTGGGATAAAAAATAAAATAAAATCACCTAAACCCTTTAAACCGGGATCCCCCATGGCTCTACCAGCTCCGCTTCATTTAAACCAAGACGCCAAATCTAACTGATCTACAAGCTAATATAAGCTTTAGATCAGCTTTTTTCAGTGAATGTTTGCCTACTGAAAATCAAAGTCTGCTCTGTTTGCATGTGTTTGGGATTTTTGGTTGTGGAAACAATGGGCTGTACTGGTCCACATGCCACCACATGATACACAACAGGTCACAGAGGAGATATAAAAAATATGCTTATGGATTGGTAGGCAGCATACTGACTGATTTAAAACACAATTATTATCCTTTAAAGGAATGTGTACCAGTATGGTCTCTCTCTGAGAGAAGTTCAATTATTTATAGTTTTGCAGTTCTCTCACACACACACTCTCACACTGACTGTCTGTCCATGTCTTGCTCACCATGGCTCTCTGGTGCCCCTCGTAGGAGGAGGAGCTGTCCCGGTGCAAGCCTTCCTCATTCGTCGTCCTCACATCTGTCCCTACTGTCCCGTCCTGGTGTCAACTCCATGCAGTCTGGACCGTACCTCAACACAGTGAGTGTCCCTGTCTCACTTTGTCCCAGTATGAGCAGCAGCAACACTGCCATTGCCATCTCCTCATCAGCAGAACATGATGTCCTGTTTTCATTTGACATTATTTATATAATTTGGTTAAGTTGTTACCGGTTATGTCCAATTTTTGTTTATTTTTGAAAAATCTTTTTGCATTTCTGTTTTTCATTGTCTTTTTCATCATTTTTGTGTTTGTGACTGTATTTGTGTGTCTGTGTGTGTCTGCATGCTTGTGTGTCTTTTCCTGGATGTGTGTGTGTATGTGCGTGTGTGCATGACTGTGTTCACTCGGTGTGTGTTGGGCAGATGCCCTTCCCACCAGAGTATTTGGCTCCCCCAGCTGAGCGAATGAAGAAAGAGAGAAAAACAAAGACGACTAAAAACAAGAAAGAGACAACGGGGAAGGTGAGAGAGGAGAGAAAAGCTATTTAGGACAATGGCCATTATTCAGTGGTTTTGCATAAACCATACTGTCAGTTGCTATCACAAAAACATATTTTCCTACATACTTGTCCGTTTGTGTCTGTTCTTATGGTGATAAGCACATCTTTCAAAAGTGTACTTCATCTGTGCCTTTACACTTAAAGTAGAATTTCGGGATAGAAGGCTTTCTTACCTTTATTTGTCCCCACCAAAAGTGGTCCAGGTGTTATTTTGTGCAAAAAACGCCTTATTGGCTATTTCCCCTACCATAAGCCCTCAATGGGGTGTTGGGTTTTAGTGCTAATTCGCTTATTTCCATCGCTCAAAAATAAAATAAAATGTCTTCATAATGTAAATTAGGGATGCACCGAAAGGGAAATTCTTGGCCGAAAACTGAATACCGAATAGGAAACAGTTGGCCGAATACCGAATATCCGAATATGATTAATATTATACATCTTTTTTCCTACCATTGCTGTCATGGCCGTACCTTAAAGCTATACCTGATTTTATGGCAAAATAAATGGTTATGGCAAAACTTAACTTAAATAATAATCACTATTATGGGTCCATAAAACATTTATTCAGCCCTTTTGAATGCATTAATTGCATACACTATTCGGTGATATATTTTCTGCCTATTCGTGCCGAAACCGAATAGGCCGAAAATGATTTTTTTGCCATTTTCTGCCGCCGAATATTCGGTGCATCACTAGTTAAAATAGTATGTTTAAGTACAGAATAAATAATCTCTCAATCACCTGGTAATGACTGTGACACAGTCCTGTATCTGAAAGGTCAGAAATGCTGTCCTTGCAACCACAATGTTTCCAGCCGGACAGGTCTAGTCCAGAATGCCACTTAAGCACTATATACTTTGTTGTACAACAAATAGCAAAAATATGTTGACATACAAGCTTGTAGATGTTTGGAAAATTTGAAAGATTTAGAAAGCTTTTGCCTATAATCCCATGTTGAAAGTGGTTATCACTTAACATACCTACACCCGCACAGTATCATTGGTATGAAGTGTAACTGAATATCGCTGTTTTAGTATCCTCACTTATTAACCTGAGTTTGATTCTACAAATGTTATGTTATGGTTATGGCAAAACTTAACTTAAATAATAATCACTATTATGGATCCATAAAACATTTATTCAGCTCTTTTGAATGCATTAATTGCATACATTATTCGGTGATATATTTTCTGCCTATTTGGGCCGAAACCGAATAGGCCGAAAATGCATTTTTAACCATTTTCTGCCGAATATTTTCTGCGGCCGAATATTCGGTGCATCACTAATGTAAATAGTATCTCAAGCGGCACACTTTACTAGTTATTTCGATGGAATTAAGCAAATTGGCACTAACCCAATGCCCCATTGAGGGCTTATGGTAAGAGAAATGGTCATTTCTAGCATTGACGGTTCCAATTTTCCAGTTTTATTTATACCTTACTGTACCAAGAGCCTAAAGACTCATTTATTATTATAACATTGCTGTACATTTGAACTTGAAGTACAAAGTTTTGGTATATTGTTTTTCCCATTTCCCACTCACTCAAGCCTGGGTGGCCTTCCACTATATTGATGTTGAAGCAAATTATTTGTCTTGTAAAATCACAACCACATGTTTACGATTTAGGCATCACAGCAGATGCTCCTATCCGTACTAGTGACTTAACATGTTATACATGTTATATCTACTCAACAGAACTATTACCACTTCCCTCATCCAATCACCCTCTCTCCTTCTATCTCTCTCCCCCTCCCCCCTTCGTCATCCCTCCCTCCCTCCCTCTTTGGTTCTCTGCTCTGGTCAGGTTGTGGCGCCGATGGCGTCCCCGGGGACCAGCGGTCCGTTCAGCTGGGTGCCCAGGCAGATGCTGAGTGGAGACGCGGCCGAGGAGGAGGGCGAGAGCGACGGAGACAGCGACCGAGATGAAGACAGGGGAGAAGACGAGGCAGAGCTAGTCATCGATATCCCCAATGAGTGAACTGTGTGTCGTGTGTGTGTGTGTGTGTGTGTGTGTGTGTGTGTGTGGGGTGGGGGGGGGTGTACATGCCTGCATATTGTGAGGAAATAGCTGGAATGTGTCAATTTTATATCTATTTCTGTCTTCTTTTCTGCACTGCAAACCACCAATTCCACAATTTGCAAAAGCAGAGCCAAGCACCCCCTTGTGGACTTTGGTTTAACTGCAACACTACTGCTAAACTCTCCCATACAGAGTAGATACTATGAGGATGTTCATCTTTTACATCAATTAATAATTTACTATATCAGTTTTTCATCATTGAAGACACAGTTTTAAGAATAGGGATAAAACAAATTGTCCTCCAGTTGACATTTTGGTGCGACGCTGTCTGTGACATGGTTCCTAGCTAACTGCTGGTCCTCCTCTGGCGAACCAGACAATCTACCCAGACGGCAATTAATGATTAAATTAAAGATTTTATTACATCTTTTTTATTTGTACAAAAATAGCAGGTCAGCTATTTGTCGTAATGACGACGCATGTAGGGTTTAATTAAGTGGTTAATTAATTCTCGGAGAAAGACTGACAAATCACTACAAATTTTTGTAGTGATGTCCTAATGTCACACGTGCCTGTGTGGCTACATGTATACTATACACTGTATGTGTGCATTTATCAGAAAGCAGTACATTGAAGTGAAGGTACTGAAAATTAACTAGAACATCCAGTCTAAAGTGGTGTTCCATATACCGGTATGCACATGTAAGAAGCACTGTCACAGTTTGCAGCAAGTAACGGTGATGACTGACCGCCGTCTACCCACATGTCAATTTTAATATGAGTGAAGCCATATTCTGTAAGATTACAGGCGATTGTTGGATCTCTGCATTTATACGTTATTTTAATAGATAATTGAGATACATTAATGGTTCTAACTTCTAACCATACAAATGCATCCTTCAAGTTTAACTGCTTTCCCCTAAAGTGCTGCTTTCATTTGGAATTACGTTAAATGTTTTCTTAAGGTTTTCATTTTTTTGTACCCATGTGTCATCACATTACATTAAAACTGTAACATTTCTGCTGACTCGGGATTCTTTCCGATAGCTTAGTGGGTGGTGTCAGGTTTCACCGACTGTGCAATCTGCTGACAACATGCTGTACATTCGCAGGCCCTTTCATCTCAAACAGATGTTTTGATGGCATGAGGCGGTTGCATGTTTGCTCACAGACCTTTTGCACACTTTAAGTTTGAAAACTTTAAAACCGTTAGCAATGAGTCAACACGTTATCTTTCATTGAATTTGTTTCCTAGAGTGCCTTCGGTGCTTTCATTTGCCCCACCCAGAGCTTCACGCCCTGCAGCGCTCATAGCAAAGCTGTCAGTCAGCCAGGTATGCACCCTACATGCATACACACCCACAGCATACACGGAGTGGGAATGTGCAGTAAGCGCATGAAAAACGATTTAAGATGTTGTTAAATCAGAAACATTACATAAACTTTGTGTTATGTACAACTGAACGAGGAAGAATCCTCTTTCCTCTATCTTCATCTTTATGTGCACTTGTTTCACTCAGTCATAATTCCTAGGAATTATGTAATGTCACAAAATGTGACAGCTACCTGGCTGGTTTCCACCTTTCCAGAGGTCAAAAAGAGAAGAGGATCTGCTCCTTACAAGGCTCCTTATCTGATGCCAGATCTGGTTTTGTTTCATAACGGTTTTGGAAAGCAGAGAACCAGTGCCAACTGGTGATTTTGTAATATTTTGGGAAGACAGATGTGACCTTGGGGTCATGGATGAGTCTATTTTTCCTGTTCTTGTCAGAGGGATCTAGATGTCATACACCACGCATGGCTGAAACTATGACCCCCCCCCCCCCCCCCCCCCTTCTCAGGATTACAATTTTAATGAGGGTGAAGAAATGTCATTTAAGCGACTTATGGTTTTAACCACAATGTAGCAATGTACTTATGTAATTGGATCATATAGTTTCTCCAAGCAACAACCTGAACTGACACAGTGAGGGCTCCAACAAAAAGGAGTGTTCTTTATCTCAACAATAAGCGATCCGGGCTTGTCAATCAATTGACTAACCCACCCTGAAAGGGTATTAACAGGGAATGCAGACTTGGCAGTAGTCATAAGGTGTGGGCTTGGCTTGTGTACCTTAGTTGACAGCACAGGGGAGTGAAAGGTGTAACCAATAGAACGAGAATGGTGGGTAAGGTGGAGAGTTACAGCCAGTGGGAAAGTGAATGAGTGAGAGAGAGAGAGAGAGAGAGAGAGAGAGAGGGAGGGAGGGACACAGAACAGGGGTGTGTGAGGTTGTCAGTGTGGAGAGAAATGAGAGGGTAAGCAGGATTGTATCTGCAACACACACACTCTTACCTTCTATAACTCACACACTTAACCAGGCGTTACAAGAAGGCGGCCATGGGTACAGATGGAGTGGAGGAGAGAAAAACAAGGAGAAATTGCCAATAGCCAAGAACTCATCGACAGGAAGGAAATTGCCAACGCCGTGGCCACCATTACCACCATTATCTCTGTCCGTTTAAATACGGAAACCTCTGGATAATTCATAAGCCTCTCCTCCCACTCTCTGTGTGTGCGTGATAGAGAGGGAGAGAGAGAGGAGGGGGGGGAGTTGCTGAGCTCACCACCACCATGCTGCATCCTGTCACAATAGCAGGGGCTGTAGCTGTCTTGCTGCTGGCAGCGTTGGGCCCGGGCCTGTCGTCTCTTGCAGCCGAGGACCACTCAGAGACGGACTTCTCTCGCTGCAGCCATTGCTTCTACAGGCAGACGCCCCCCCTGGGAGCCTCTGTGCGGACAGAGGCAACAGCACTGCCTCCACTGCAGCCACTCTGCCACAGCCTGCCCGGGGGACAGACGTCTGCCACGCTCTATGACCCAGCCTGTGCCACCGCTGTCTTCAGAGGCTACCATCTCGGCCACGGATGGGTGACAGAGAGAGACGAAGGGGCAGAGAGTGAGCTGGTGGTAAGGGCATGTTTATGTCTGGAGAGTTTTCCTAAATGAGCTGACATTTGATTTGAAGAATGCGACACCTACTCATAGAGGGCAGACAATGAAAACAAATGATGGGTAACAACTCTGTAGTTGACAGATAATACCATTATTTCTTGTGAGTTATTTTTTTTGGAAAGGAAACATTTGCTACTTTAACATCCATGTGAAGTATGCCGTTGAATGACAATCATAAAAGACCTTGTAAACAAGTGCTATTTTCACCAACCATCTGTAAAGCTGATGTGATGTGACAACGTTGATTATGCTTCTGGGTGATGCAGTTTCAGATTAGGCCCTACAATGTGTGCAGTGCACTGTAAACAACTGACTGGCAACAGATAGCAAAGTTCTGGACATGAGTGTCAGTTATAGAAAACACAATCGAGAGAACGCAATGTAAAAGGAGCCATTTGGATTGATCAGCAAGTGTTTTTTTATTGTTTTAGACAGGATCTAAAAAACATACTTGAGGTCAATTATTTACTCTAATGTCAAAGATTGCTTAATGCTTGCTCTGGGGCAGACAATTGTATAATGTTTTCTAATTGAATCCCATTTCATCATTGGTTTTTTTAATTACTTTGCTAAATTTGCTTCCATGATTTAGTGTGTAACAAAATTTAACTAAAATCTAATTTACAATTAATCAGAAAATGAAGAACCATAGGCATACAGTACGCCTCATGGGTTATAATTATAATATATCCTGACTTATCCTATTTTGTTTTATTGCACAGTTCAGTTTTGATATTTTACCCTTTTCTTTCTCCCAGACAGAGAATGGCGATGACATCGTTCAAGTCGCAGCAGACTCCCCTGTCCAGCTGTGGGACTCCTGGGTCGCAGCCCTGGTCCGGTCCCAGATCGGCCCCCGGTGCGACTCTACAGGGGGTGACCTCTATATCCTGACTGGGAGGGGGGGACTAGGGTCTGCAGAGGATGGACATGAGGGCATGTGCGAGACTGGGTTCCTGTGGACCGCAGTGTGCTGTTCTGGCTCGGAGGACCGTGCGGGCTTCAGCGTGGGGCTGGTCAGAGAGTTAGGGGTAATGGAGAGGCTGGTCGGCATCGAGGAGCTGGAGGAGATGCTCGCGGGGGTGCAGCTCTTCTCTGAGGGGTGCGGGGGAGCAGATGGGGAGGCCGAGGGAGGAATAGTGGATGTGCTCACAGATGCCTTGTCTGAAACCGCAGAGACAGTGAGCTCTGATAACACTATTGATGAAGACTCCAATGAAGACATTCAGGAAGGCGCAGAAGATGCTCCGGACGCGGCAAGTGAACAGGTGAATCAGGAAGACACAGAAGATGTTCCGGTCGAAGCAGGTGAACAGGTGAATCAGGAAGACACAGAAGATGCTCCGGTCGAAGCAGGTGAACAGGTGAATCAGGAAGACACAGAAGATGCTCCGGTCGAAGAAGGGGAAGCAGGGGAACAGGTGACCAGTGTGGACGCGGAGCCACTCGATGCTCAGGCTGGCGACATCGCGCCAGAAACGTCGACAGAGGAAGAGATATCGCAGAACAATGGTGAGGTGACGGAGGAGGGTGACGTGACTCACTTGGAGGTTGCCATAACAAAGGCTGTGGGATCTCCGGAGGACAACGTGACTGTGGATGCCTTGGAGACAGACAGCAACTCCAGCAGCACGCTTCTCTACATCCTGACGACCTCTGTGTACCTCATCACTGCTCCAATCCGCCCTGTTGTCTCCATTGTTACACATCTACCAGGACAGGTAATCCATATACTATTACAAGTTACAATGTGAGCATTGTGCAGATGCTCATCTCCAGAGACCAGATTGGTGTAAGAGGCATGCATAAACATAACACATAACGTGACTTACAAAGTGTAAGATCAAAGTAAATAGCATAGTACGCAAATGACAGGGTAAATGATCATGTAAATAATATATGCTGCAAAGAAAACACTTTAGTGCCACATGTCAGAGGTAAATATTCATACCTAGCATGTCTAAACAACATGCTATCTAAATAACTTGGAGACAAAAATGAGTACAAGTAAACAAGTAACAAATATACATCTGCAAGATTGCACAGTATAACCCGCATCTATCGAAAATAGGCAACAAGTAAAGTAGTGATACAAGGGCATGAGTAGTGCTAGGGTAGGGGGTGAGGTCTGAAGGCTGCAGTGGAAAATGAGGAGTGAGACTGCAGTCCTCCTGACCGTGGGAGGAGGAGGGGGTTGTTTAGTACCACAGTTTAGAAGCCAGGAGGGTGAAGGGAACACATGGAGCTTTGGTCCCAGACTAGTCGTAGGGAATGGACTGACAGATGTCCTGTTAGTTAGTTGATCCAAGTGCACAGGATGGGATGTAGTGGTGGTGGATCATGCCCTGGATGGGTGCCATGTCCTTAAGCTGCTTTGTAGGTCAACACCAGTGTTGTTTAGATGTGGATGCAGGCAGCAACCAGACACCACTGAAAGGATTACTGAAGGGAGAGACGTCAACGTCTAGGTAGATTGAAGACCAGGTGTGTCGCAGCATTCAGAGTTAGTTAGGGGATCAATAGGGGGTTGCTTGAGCATTCTGGCTGGCTAGCAGTAAAGGAGCTGAGTCTGATGCGCCGGATGTTATGCGGTGCTGGTGCTGTCTATACAGTATATGGTCTTTCTGAGCAAAATATGTTTTAGCCAATTTAATTAAATCATTAATAATTAAATACTGACACTCAATACTGTCACCCCAAACGTGGGTATACATCCAACAAAACCCCCTCCCTCCCCCCAGCCTATTCACAGTATAATCAACCCACAACACATCCATTACATCATCCATCATCCATTACATCATCATGACTTACGTCAGTAAGTCTTTCAGGTCTGATATTAGGTCTGTCCACATTGGGCCTGCTTAATCCTTGCCGATGACAGTTCCAGATAGGCAATGTCCAGAAAGCTTCGCAGCCACATCCACCATTTTAGATTATTTAGTTAGTTTGTAAATGTAATGTATTCTATATCATGTGTGTTTTACATCAATAATTAAACGTGTGGGTGGGGGAGCGGGTCAACAATGACAATGTTGGATTTTTTAAAGCTCTAGACAGGCTCAATAATGTGTGTTTACAAAAGAAATAAAGAACAGAAAGAGTGGGCCAATACATTACATAACAGTGTAGGAGTCTAGTTATGCCATATATGGAATATATATTCTAGAGGTGTGCCCAGCCCTCACGGTTCAATTACGATTCACCAGGTAACGATTCGATTCAGTTAGATTCTACGATGCATCACATTTTTCTATTACACATTTATACAGTCAGATATACTGAACAACATCATATAATTATATATAATATTATATACAGTATTATAATTATATATAATTATATTATAATATTATATATAATTATATTTAGGCTTCGATTATTGATTATGTCACATCGATGCAGAATCGCTCACGGCCGAATCGCGAGGCGTTGCTGAATCACCATGAATAATTTCAGTATTCAGACCTTTTCAACTCACTTTATCATGTCGTGTCTTGTCTTGTCTTGGCAGGTGACATATATTCTCCAGGAGGATCTTGGAGTTCTTTGCGCTCTGCCAGGACATGTGTTCTCGCTGTTCCACCTCATTGGCTCTGACCTGGTGTCTGTTGTGTGGACAGTCATAGATACGGTCTTGGGCCTAGGAGAGGACATCTTCTCTGGACTGTACCTCTGCACCTCTATCATTCTGCAAGGCCTGCTCTCTACCTGTCATCTTGTGATGACAGGGCTGGGCACGCTGGCCTGTGACACAGCGGGGCTAGTTGGTGGGGTGGTGGAGAACATTTGGTGGGTCATACGGTTCTGCGGGGGTTGGCTCTGGGAACAAAGTGAGGAGTACGCGGGGGCAGTGTTGTCAGAGATGGGTGCTCAGGCCAAAGCTGTGGGTGGAGGGCTGGGAACTCTGGCATGGAGAGGGGGCAATGGGGTGGGGAACGTGGTGAGTCTAAGTGGAAGGTTGGCCTTGGGGACTGTGGAGATGCTTGTTAATACAGCGATGGAGGTATTTGGGCCGAAGTCAGAGTGATTGCAGTAATCCAGACGTCCAGAAGATGGCCACCTACAGTATAAACTTTTCCAGAGTCCAGCTAAAATGATTGCTGAACAATTTCATAGATGCTATGAATAATTTGGGCCAGCAGCAGAAAGCTTACCACACATGCAAGAACACATTTTCTTTGTGCACTAATAGGCTTATAACTACATTTGTTTGAGAGGTACAGTATGAGCCCATGCAGTAGGCCTACCACAATTCTAAATGTGCCTGATTGCAAGTTTGCGGTTGAGTTGACCTTTGGTAGTAATTGCACAACTCAACTATTTGCATTTCAATACATACAATATACCTGAATATTTGCTTCTGTGTGTTTGATTAAATTAAATGCTGATTTAAAATAATTTCTCCTTTGTGACTTTCATTTAGCCTATAAATATCCCTCTTATCAAACCAATGTAATAATGAATTGCATTTTTATAGCGCTCAATAGTTTTATAGTGCTCAAAGCGCTTTACAATGGTTAATTCATTGCGAGGTGAAGCGGCGAACAGTCGACGTCAGCGTCCTCACTTCCCACATTCACACAATGGTGGCAAGCTCACACCGACCAACTCATTGGAGGCAATGTAGCGTTCAGTGTCTTGCCCAAGGACACTTCGACATGTGGACAGGAGGAGTCGGGATTCGAACCGCCACCGACGGGATCATTGGACGACCTGCTCTACCTCCTGAGCCACAGCCGCCATAAATACCAGACAATGTACCAATGTAAACTAAAACTAATGTACTGTAGTCTGTATGTAATGAGGAAAAACAACTCAAATGGCCATGTACTATTAGCACACGTTCCAGAGCTAGTGTTCAAGGAAGCTAAAAGAGTGACATATTTCAGTTTTTTTTCAGCAGAACAATACAGTACTAGGCTCACAGTGGGTGGGTGGAAAACACATGATCATAATGCTCTCATTCAATTTCAGTTTTTGAAGGTCAAATAAGACACAACATTTAAAATTACATATACACAACTACTTCTACTAGCAATTGGGGAACAAAGTGAAGTTAATCTGAGTGCCAGAACATCTATGGGTAGAGCAGGCGAACCAATATGCCAGAACCCATGACAGAAATGATTTAGGAGATGCAGTGGAGTTGAGAGAGACAAGAAGAGAAATGTCACCTATGATAACAGTCTGAGGAAGGTCGAGAGCCCGAAACGTCACAGCAGCACTCAGGTGCACCAAAACAACTGGAGCCCACAGCATGCGAGTGTGTGCATGTCTCCTCCATTTATAATCTCACATAAAATATCAAGGTCAGGCCATGAGGTTGAACCAGAATGAGAAGCGGTCATACATACAGTACACCAGACAAATGATAAATGCCATTCACAATCAATTTCACATCTGTCTAAAGTATAGGGCCTAAATGGAAATAAGACTGCAAGGACTGTGTTTGACTGTACTCTGTTGCTGTTTATACAAAAAAAATTATTTTCATAAACAAAACAGTTTCTCAAAAGGTTAACAACAATCAGGATCCATATTGCAACCTAAAAGAAAGATAATTAATTAAAAAAACAATGTTTAGCAGTCTATGTGGCACTTGCTGCCACAAGGCAATCAAATCAGCCAGTGAATCCCTTAATCCCTATCTACATGGAAATTAAAAAGCACTGCAATATGTTTGACTTTGCTTCAAATCCTTACTCCTTATTACAAGAAATTTGGGGAAAGTAACATGTTTCCAAGCCTTTCTCCCTGCCTCATAGTCATATAGACCAGGAGTTGGCATGGGTGAGTTTTGGGCAGGGTTTAATAACAACTGCCCAGCTGACAGTAATGTTGTGAACACAAATGAGAACCGACACAAATCTATGCAATAATATGTACAATATCACAAGTTACAACATAATTGACATCCTTCCAGTATTACTACATACTAACATGTGCACCTCTAGGTTATACATCATGTCAGGACTTGCAGAGAAGCAGATCATTCATGACATGTGTCAGTGCAGTGTAATATCGAGGTTGACTTGAAAAGATAATCTGACAGGTGGAGCCACTTTCTATGTTTTTTTGGGGGGAAAGGAATACTGTTTTTTGTAACTATAGAGCAGTTCTCTAAGTGGGGTCGTGGGCTCCCACGGGTCCTTGTCTTCGAGGTTCCAACATTTTGGAACTTAATTAAGTAAGTTTAATATAGTATCAGAATCAGTTTAACCTCTTTTAACCAGTTTAACCTCTTTAACCTGACCTAGATATTAAAAAATATCCTCACAAAGGAAGGCATCAATTTGATGCGTTGTAGAATAGATCTATTTTCAACTAATCTTGTTAGCTCTGGTCCACAACACATTAGAGCTATGGACCAGAGCTAAAATCTTGTATGGTTTTGCCTGGCACAAAACGTTTTCAGGTGATACTGTACTGTACTGTCTCTGTCTGTACATATTAATATGGTTTGGGCATTATTTTGGGGAGGGGGGGATGAAAAATGCCCTCTCAGCTCTCACACACACTATCCCAGTAGGTGGCAGTAATAAACCGTTCCATTGGAAGTCAACCCACTAAGGAAAAAGAAACCCCGGAACAACAACGTTGGTTGATTGCGTCAGGCAGCCCCGGCTCATGTGCGTCTCCCTTGTGTTGCTAACATAAGCTGACGTCTCTTACCGTTTCATTCAAAGGAAAGGTATGATGATCAACTTCTAACAATAGGTTTGCGCCAACATCGTGTTTTATTCACGTTGTCATTTTGGCTTAGAGGAAAACGCGAAAGAATTCTACATCGTGAGACTGACTGAGCTACAATTTCAATGCAGATATTAAGTTACGTTAAAAGTTTCGTGGCGTGTTGTACAGTAGCTATATTAGCTATAGTCTCTGTGGTCTGTTTCACATGGCTTAGGTCGGCTTTAAATCACTGACCAGCATATGGTCGCAAAAGTAGCTATAGTACTCTGCTACCACGAAAGTGCATATTTTGCAACTAACATGTTTAATTATTGTCTCAGAGTCTGACATCTCCTGTTGTGGCATTCACTGTATGTAATGTGGGTGGCAGTTAATTGTTGGCTGACACATGCCATACACGCCCACCAAGGCACTCACCAGTCACCCACTGTTGTGAGAATCTATCTTGTCTCTGGTCTTGAGAAAAATTGCTGCTTATAAGTGACTGCAAAAGATTGTTGCTATTTGTTTCAAAAAAGCTTTATACCCTGTATAACATAATAACAACGCAATGTGACATAGATCTGTTTCGGGTTTACGCAATGAATGCTGTAGCCTGTACCCCCTCTAACTATACCATTTTCAACAGTTTATGCTATATTTTGACACTTGATTTGGCAATGAAAATGTTTCTCATCCAATAAAGCTCCCTTTGAATTGAATTGTGCAGGGATGGCGTCCCTCTATGTGTCTCCGCACCCTGATGACTTCAGGAGTCTTCTAGCTCTCATAAGTGCCGAATTCTGCACCTCAAGCCCGCGTCCCCGCACTGTCACAGCGGACCCCCCGGCCTCGCTAAATGCCCGGTCCAGACCCGCCCTGGTGCTGGGCGCCGGGGAAGGGGCCTCTGTCCTGTGCGGGTCCAGTGCTGTGGCCTGGTACCTGGCCTCTCAGGGGAAAAGGGCCGGGCTGGACAACAAGCAACAGAGCCAGGTGTGGCAGTGGCTCAGCTTTGCAGACAACGAACTCACGCCAGTGTCCTGCGCTGTGGTGTTTCCACTGATGGGGATGATTGGACTCGATAAGAAGGTGAGAGGGAGATTAAGGAACCTCATACTTCTGCACCAGTTTAACCCATTTAGACCTGTTGTTACACCTACTGTATACGACGTTGGTATACCTTTCAAGCTGGGAAGTAGTGGGAACGTCATTTTTGTTTCTATAATGCAGTATATCGTTGTTGTCGGGCAGAAACCTAAATGGTAAATGGTGCATTTATTTAGTGCATTACATTCACCCATTCACACAGTAGTAGTACACACAATCATACACTGATGCCGGAGGAAACCATGCAAGGTACCAACCTGCACATCGTGAGCAATTAGGGGTTCAGTGTCTTGCTCAAGGACACTTCGACACTAACTCTGGGGGAGCCTGGGTTCGAACTGACAACCTTGCGGTCACTCTACTCCTAAGCCACCGCCGCCCCTGTATATCCAGATATACTCTTATATCCATATTCTAACTTTGTGTGTTTTTTCATAAATTAACACCAAACAACAACAAACACATCAAAAGTAGCAGATCCACAAGTTTTGAGCTTGCAGATCTGCTACTTTTTGAGGGGCTTTGTTTGTAGCACGGAGTGTGATGATTTGATTGGCTGATGTATGATGATAAGAGTTAGTTAGTTTAGTTTATTTTGATCCCTTTAAGAACAATACATTACAGTAGATAATAAAAGGCAATTTAGAAGAAAAAATAAAATAACGGACCAAAAAGGTGTTTTTGCATACCCAGTTTGTATACAGGAAAGGGAAAAAAATCACAATCAATCAACAGAATTTCAACTTTGATTAATAGCAATAACTGTGTATAATAATACACAGTATTAATAACCTGTGTGAGCGTCACTGCTCAGTGCTCATTCACAGATTTGTTCTGCGTCAGTCTGCATCAGTCCTCTCTGACAGCTGTCAGCAGTTCCTTCTTGAATGTCGAACCACAGCACCAAATCTATTTTAGAACAAAGCTCTTGTATTTCTCACCCAGCTGCTGACAGCAGTCGAAATGGGATTTATTGATTATATTAAATTATTTGCAGACAAATCCTTTTGGTGATAGAGCAGAGGTAAAGTAGTACATAACAGTGAACGCTTGCTTACATCCATGGATTTCATTTTACGTTGAGATGCTATTTGGTATCTGTGTGCACTGCTTACTTTATATTTATTATATATTAGTATATATTACAGTCCCACATACATACATACATACATATATTGCTGTATATACTGTACAATATTGGTAGAGAACCAAGATTTACGAATACAAATCTTGACTCTCAGCTCCAGCAGACGTCTCGGGCGGAGATGATGCGTGTCCTGAAGGTTCTAGACCAGGCCCTGGAACCCAGAACCTTCCTGGTGGGAGAGGGCATCACCCTGGCTGACATGGCTGTCGCCATGGCAGTCCTCCTGCCCTTCAAATATGTAAGTCAGGGGTGGGCAACTTTGACGATGGCGAGGAGGGCCACTATACAGTATATTTCCACACTCACTGCAGAGGGCCACATTGCATATTACTGTCGTGGCAAAAATAGCTGATAAAACGCGCACTGCGACACGTTTTGAGCTTATAGATCAGCTATTTTTCCTATATTTGAAGAAAGTTACCTTTTTATTTAATTTCAAATGCATTTAGTTATGTCAAGTTTATGAACTAAATACAAATACGTTGGACATAAAAAGACAATAACATTTTAATACTAGTCATCATTAACCTACTAATATAGTAATTAAGTAACTAAAGTGGGTCATGTTTGGAATTTACAGCTGAAATCAATAATATACTAGTAATCCTTTTTTTCTTTTTGATTTGTTTTGGGGCTTTTTATGCCTTTATTCATAGGGAACCGTAGTCAGACAGGAAAGGGGGAGAGAGATTGGGAGTGACACGCAGCAAAGGCCGGCCCATCAGTCTCGGGAGTCGAACCTGAACAAGGATTCATTTTACAGTTGCATTTTTCTATTACCTACTTAATTTGCCGAACAACCAGTGCATTTCTTGAAACAATTAATTTCATACAAACCGCACCATTTGTAATGGATTACTGCAAAAGCCTGTGACTTGCTTAAAATCGTGTTTACCGTATATCTCAAAAGTAAATATTTGTCAATGTTAACCAAATAACACGTCCTTGGGTGTGTTTTGTAAATACTGCATGTTCTGGTTTTGACATAGAGTGATCTATCAGATCATTTACAAACGGTCAGAGTAGATACTCATTAACTTACTGTGCCATTTTAATCTTTGTACAGTATAAACATGAATATTACCTGTTTTAGTACAGGTAGATGCATGTTGAATACTGGAGTGTCAAACTCGGCCAAAAAGGTGTCCAATACAAGTAAAGATGATTTGGGGAAGGACAAGACTGTTTTACACAACATTGTAAAGCACAAAGTAAAAAACTGAAAAACTAAATTTAGAAATTAAAACATAGGAAACAGCTTGTCACTGCATGCACAGTTCTATGGTGATATTCAGTGCACTCTGGACAAGAGGATAACTAAGTTTCCAGTGTCATATGTTCTCCAGTTCAGTTAGGTTGTAATGTTGCCCACTGTACAGTCATGCTTTGTGTGTCTTCTTATTGTAGTTTAACCCGGTTCCTCTGCCCAGGATGTTGGCTCTTTTGATTTCCCTCTCTATTGAAAACCGTATCTCAGTCGTACTTCAGTGTTTGCTCAGCTGTATGCCTAACTATTGCTGAGAAAACCACATTTTCCACCTTTATTTCGTCCTTGTTTTTCGTGTGTCAGGCTTTGGAGGCTCCAGACAGAAAGGTCCTCTGTAACGTCACCCGCTGGTTCCTGACGTGCATCAACCAGCCTCCGTTTGTCAAGGTCTTGGGAAAGATTAGTCTGTGTGAGAAGATGGTGCCAGTTACACCCAAGAGCAGCAGTACTGCTGCTGCTGCTGCTGCTACTAATGCCTCTCCTCCTGCTGAGTCCACTGATGCTACTGCCAATGGTAACTTGCACTTGCACTATTGATGTGGCTAGTAGTGTGTGTAAGTGATATACAGTACACTACCCGTTGATGTTGCTGCTGATAATGTGTATTGTCAAAAAGGGGAACATCCATGATCCACACTCAATTATTTAAAAGGCTTCTTCTCATACATGGTAGCAGACAAACAAGTTTTGTCTCTCTTGCTTTCGTCAGCATTTACCGAGAAGGCCAGATAACTTTATCCCTGGTTCAAGGCATAAAGTTTACTGAAAAAACAGCAGTTATAATCACAGATAACGTGAAAATTATTTGACCAGAGTTCCCCCAGTTAAACTCCTTTTTGGTTTGAACAAATAGAACTGGCCACTGTAAATGACAACCATGCTGCAATAGAATTGAACGTTGTTCAGGTTTGAATGAAACGAGGGATATTTCTTTGAGACAGAGTTGCAAAAGTGAACTACTGTACAGCAGAGACAATGGCGAACAAACACGACAGCTGCCCGGCCATCTGCCAGCTAGTCAGAGGCGCAAGGCTTCATGGGGAATGTAGAAAATCACCCCTTCCTTCATGGTTGGCTAAATGTTGACTTTGTAGTGCGCTTTGAGGATTCTGTTGTTTTCCAGACAGTAGATAAAAGACGGGATCATTTCAATTCCTAGTTTAAGTCTGTCTAAGACGCCATCCAAACCTCTTGCAGTCCTTTACCACTATTCACATTGTTCCATTGTTCTTGCAAGAGAATATTATGCTTGTGTATACATACTGTACTGTGATTCTTGGTGTGTGTGTGTGTGTGTGTGTGTGTGTGTGTGTGTGTGTGTGTGTGTGTGTGATTCTCTTTCTTTCAGGTCCACCAAAGACTGAAGCCCAGCTTAAAAAGGATGCGAAGAACAGAGAGAAGCTGGAGAAGTTCCATAAGAAGCAGAAGGAGATGGAAGAAAAGAAGAAGCAGCCACAAGCGGAGGTAAAGAAACAGAGACTGCTGCTTAAATGGGTTACATGAATATAAAAGATTCTGATTGTTACATTTTGTTAGTACAATAACAATCACAACTGTTCTTTACGGAGCCCCTGAGTGGACAAGATAATTATTATCTTGTCCGGGACAAGATAATTATTATCTCGTTCGGACAAGATAATTATTACCTCGTCCGGACAAGATAATATCTCGTCTGGACGAGATAATTTATTTTTCTTACCATGGCCACTCAGGGGCTCCATAGTTCTTGGATATTAACCAAAAACTAAATTAATTGTGTGCAGATGGGTTTTCTTTTATGTACCCAGGGTAGTAGCTGAGCACATTGTCAGCAATGCCCTGCACATAGAAACACACAGACACATTAAAACCTGGGAGCTGACCAGTACAACCTCAGTCTTATACTGTTGGCCACTAAGCAGCAGTTGGGGGTTCAGTGCCTTGCTCAAGGGCACTTCAGCGGTGTTGGGTGAGTGAGGCCAATCCCTTCCCGACCCTGATTATTCCTTCCCGTCCGGGGAATCGAACCGGCAACCTTTCGGCAAAGGGCGCTCCTCTAACCCTTAGGCCACCGCTGCCCAAGTATGGAATAAGATTTGAGCCATTTCCAATTTTCCAGGTCTGGATAAGTAAACTGTGTATTAGAAAATAATAACGTTTCCAGACTATTTACATGCTAACTCGACCAAATCCACACAAAAATCCGGCAATATCTCTGAATGGCATATGCAAATCACAAATTAGTAATTACATTGTGACAAAAGCTTGTCTGAACATTTATGAGTTATACAGTGATGAAGTAATCAGAAAAGTTAAACTATCTTTTCTGCATAAGGAGACAGTAATTGAAAGTCTGCATGTATCGTCATGTCCATGGAGGACACCGTGAATAAATGAGGCTGCACAGGCAGCGCAAACATTCATTTTTATTGGCTCATTTTCTGTTCTTATTTTTTAACCTTCTGTTTATTCATTTTTTTTAGTTTTTTACAAATGCAGAAATAAATTAAGATGCAGAGTAACAAATACAAATGAAGCACACACAAGAACAAACCAACACAAATCAAATCAAGACAACCAAAGAAACAAAAATAAAAACAACTCCAATATAGTCAGACTCATCAGTTCATGGTCACAGACATCATCCAGACAAGACAGGTTGGCTAGCCAGGTGACCGCTATTCAAGTTCAATCGGGAGTGTAGGCGGTCAACATGAGACAGAAAAGGCTGCCATACTTCACTGAATTTGGAGGTTAAGCCACGCAATGTGTATGTTTTTCCCCCCCCAATGCATAAGAATAAGACGTCTTGCCAGAAGAGTCACAAAAGTGACAAGGTCAGATTGATATCAATCTGAGAATCCCATTGTCAAATATTCGGGAAAACAGCGGCCTGTCTGTCTTGAGAGACTAGATTGATATTTAGGCAGGGGGATGGTTTCAGGAAGGTCGCCAAATAGGGAAATAACAGGGGATGAATCTATGGGCAACTGTAACTCGTCTGAAATTGTATCAAATATAGCTGACCAAAAAGACTGTAAGGCTGGACAGGTCCAAAACATATGAAGAAGATTAGCTGGAGCCTGGGGGCATCTATCGCACGTTGAATCGACATCGTCATAAATCTAAGCTAACCTAACCGTGGTCCAGTACACCCGGTGGAGAAATTTACATTGCAACACCCCATGTTTAGCACATATTGATGAGGCATGAACACGATCCATAATGGCCTCCCAGGTTTCATCAGAGATTTCTTTCTGGGCCCAAAGATTTTTATAGGCAGTGGTTGAGGGTAAATGAAGGTCAAATAATGAGGTATAGGTTCTGGGTAAGTGGCACGTTCGTTTCGTTTGAACAGATAGTTCAAAAGAATGCTCATACTTTTGAACTATCTGTTCAAAGTAACGAGACAAACGTGCCACCGTCAAACAAATCTTTGACTGACTTAATGCCTTCTGTTCTTATTTATAAAAGAGACTACATTCATGCGGAGAAGAATTATATATAATTTCTTCTGGAAATGTATGGAATTGAAAATGTGTAGGAAGGAACCCTGAGATATTATCAGTTATGTTCAATTACTGATAAAGATTGACGACAAAATGTTAACACATTTATCACAGATTGTAGGCAAAATGCTCACGGGTGCAGTAGTAGCAAAGTCACATGTAGGCGTTATTCCGCTAGATTGAAAGAGAATAAAATCCGCACTCTCAGTCGTAGTAAGAGTCGTTTGTTGTTTAATAATGTTGAGGATCCACAGCAGCAGTCAATCCAGACAAACACGTTTTGGAGTGCGGATTCTACGTTCTCTTTGAAGAACATATAGAATCTGCACCCAGCACAGGCCTGAACCCTTTAAAAGACTGTCTGAGTTGAGCGAGCCTTTTCCCCTTGAAATTCCACTAGATTGGTCACTATAGGTTCCTACTGTAGACTGGTAACGTGAACATCGGTGTTGTTGGAGCGGTGCCGTGTGAACAAATAACCACCAAGAGATTCACATTAGCCAGCTTGCAAGTCATCAATAATGACGGCTCTCGGAACAGACGGGAGGAGCACAGGAATGGGGGAAATGAGGCTTCACGTGCACTCCATTTGTCTTGAACAACAGATCTCGAGAATGAGTTATTGTTTTGTTTTCACGAGCTGCTGATAATAACACAAATACTAGTAGAAATGAATTACACAAAAAAAGCAACACTTTGAAGAGGTTAAAAATGCAGGAATCTTGTTTTTTCCATCTGCGATGCAAAATTCCAAGGCCTAACCTTGATCAATAATGCATCATTTCGAGGCATTGAAGTTACTGCTTCGCGTACTACTGCTACGTTTCAAAGCAAACCTGTTTTATTCCACTGTCCTCCTATAGAAAAAGGCCAAGCCTGAGAAGAAGGAGAAGAAGGAGCGGGAAGTGATCACATACGACATCGCTACCACACCCGGAGACAAGAAAGGTGCTTATTCTGTGTGTAGATAGTTGCATGCAAGTGTGTGCCTTTTCTCTTGTGGTGTGATGCAGCATTGCGCTTGTATAACTCCGCCAACCAGTTGCAGTTCACGTCTTTGCAGACTTTAACGGTATTAAAGTAAATTAAACACTCGATTGACATGTGCTGTTACAGTATGACATGTGTTTTGAGATGTCACAGTGACCACCAAATTCCAAGTTCATCCTTGAGTCCATGCGGGCATTTTGTTAATGAAATTCTCCCACGGGCAGGAGAATGGGAAGGACGGATGGACCACCCCGAAGCGTAGTGCCTCCACTCCATGAAAAATGCTGTTGTGCAGGAATGTACATGTACTTTTTAACTGTAAATGCGTGACCCTTGTCTTCCTCTGGCAGACGTTGAAAGGCCTCTTCCTGATGAGTACCATCCGCAGTATGTGGAGGCTGCCTGGTACCCCTGGTGGGAAAAACAGGGATTCTTCAAGCCCGAGTATGGGGTAGGCTGGCCTGTTTCACCTCATATCAACACTATTGAGAGTATGCACATGCATGATCTTTTTCCCATCGGGCCCCCCTCATCTAGACCAGTGGTTCCAAAAGTGGGGTCCGGGGACCCCATGGGGTACCTGAGGGAGTTCCAGGGGGGACCCATCTATTTTGTTCATGTTCATAAAGTGCTAAAGTGTTTAAAGCAGTGGTTCCCAAACTTTTTCATGTCAAGGACCCCCAAATTGACACTACTTAGCCCGTGGACCCCCATTTTAAAAGATATGCCAGGGACCCCCATAAGAGAAGACGTACACATTTAGACGTACACATTTAGACGTCTACATTTAGACGTACACATTTAGACGTCTACATTTAGACGTCTACATTTAAACGTCTACATTTAGACGTATACATTTATTTGTTATCCGTGTTGCGAGGATGAGGGGGTACCTGGAAAAATATCTACCCCAAAAGGGGTACCTGGTCCAAAAAAGTTTGGGAACCCTGATCTAGACTGAGTGGCAAAACATTGAGCAGCATGGAGTGTTTGGAGTGTTTGGAAGCGCTCGTTGGAAATCACTCAACCGTCCTGCGTACCACCTGTTTCTAAATGTCACATAATGCAGGAGGCAGCAAAATGTGTTATTGAAAACAAGCACACATTTCTTGACATAACGTTTCTTTTTTTGAAACAAAAACTTTGCAGATAGAGGATAATTCAAGCTTTTCGTACAGCTGCAATGTTGGTGAGTTTAACATTGCTTAATGCAATCAGACAGGACTTTTCTGTTTGGATGAATGGGCTGTCAAGGCCAGAAATTCGTTTTTTGACACTCAGTGGGCGTTCTCGCATAACTTCCAGGTACGATGATGTCATGTGCATACCCTCTATAGGAAATCCACTTTGTGTTAAGTGCTAGTAAAGTCATCATGAATCACTTTCAACCTGGCGTTCCTGATTTGCGTGGGCAAAACTCGCTGCACATTTTAAATGACACCACCATACAATGAATACTGCAATAGGGCTTTTTAATAAGACTTTCCCTCTCCATATTTTTCAGAGGAAGAATATCTCTGAGCCAAACCCTCGAGGTGTCTTCATGATGTGTATCCCTCCGCCCAATGTGACTGGATCTCTCCACCTGGGTCATGCCCTCACCAACGCCATTCAGGACTGCTTGACCAGATGGTAATGGCCTACTTACAGTCTGAAGTTGATCTGATTGTAGCAGTCTGAATTCAATACGTCTTTCTCTGAGAGAGATTTTTTGTCAATTCCAACCGGTTACCTGAGGTAGTTACCTCCTAATATAGTAGTTACCACACAGGTAATTTATCAATATTTGAATAATGACAACCCTTATTTATATTGCACTTAATCAAACCTAGTTTACTTGATACCCTTAAGTTAGGTTCAGCATTAAGGTGCTAATTGTCTTTGTACAGTATGTATTCCATCTCCGAGCAACACAGCATCCTTAATCGTAGGATGCACTAATATTTTGACGGTCAATTTTCAACCGTTTGGTCGTGGTTACTCAATGCGTTGGTTTGCTGTACCCGTGCAGGCACCGGATGCGAGGGGAGACCACCCTGTGGAACCCTGGCTGTGACCACGCTGGCATCGCCACCCAGGTGGTGGTCGAGAAGAAGCTGATGAGAGAGCGAGGCATGTCCCGCCATGACCTGGGCAGAGACGGCTTTATCCAGGAAGTCTGGAAGTGGAAGAATGAGTGAGTTGGAGAACCTTTGAGGGCTGGGAATGGTGGAGATGTCCTGTTGTTATGCTGGGTTCATTGCCCAGTGCCGTGATCACTTACACCGGTGATTCTCAATCCCATGAGGAGTTTGCAAGTGGGCTCCCAACTAATAGTCTGGATTTTCGGTGGTGAGGTGACCACCGGAGCTGAAATAACATTGAGCGGTGGTGAGTAAAAACAGAGAAGGGCTGGACCGGTGGCGGTGGTTTGCTCTTCACCGCGGCTTGTGACGTCATGTTGTAGTTCAGTGGTCACCTAACCAAATAGGAAATAAATAGGGAATGTTCGTTCCATTTATCCAAGCCAGTAAACAAATACATCTGACAAATCATGCAGCCCAACCTCGATTTCATCATTACTTTCAATTTGAAATCCCACTAACCTTGACTCGGTTTTATTTTGCCTTCCACATTGTAGCCATCTTGAATTTACCTGCCGTGAGCTTGTTGTAAAGTTAAATTTCCCTGCCGTGAGCTTCTCCCAAAGTTTAATTTCCCAGCCAAAATGTGCAAAAATAAGCGGTATAACGTGTGGCTTCGAAACTAGGTCAAGTGAAGTGATGATCGATACGTTTTGTTTCTCTACAAGCGGGTGCAGGTCTTTTTTCCGACAGCATATTGATCCGAAACCTCAATCCTAACCTAACCCTAACCGCAAGCACGGGAGCAGCGCATGTCGGACCATCGCTTTTTCGCATCGCAGCGACGGTCCCCCCGCTGCGGAGCGGACCGTTGCCCCGTCGGCTAGAATGCTGTCGGAAAATAGTGTGCCTCCCCTACAAGCCCATGAACATAGGGTGAAACAAAGTCAGTGATGATAACTAAACGATCATTATTGTGTTTATGGGTAAGCTTACGTTTCATATCAAACACTATGAAAATGAATTAAGTAAGTAATGATAGTAATGAGCTCAACCCTGCGGTATGCATCGCATGCAGTTATTCACACACTAGAATAGGACTCATAAACTTTTACTTCTTTTTATTTCAGAAAGGGAGACCGTATCTATCACCAGCTGAAGAAGCTGGGCTCCTCTCTGGACTGGGACAGAGCCTGTTTCACCATGGACCCTGTGAGCATCTACCACCTTTTTGCCGATGTTTAACCCATTCTGGGCGGGAATCCCTGTTGGTGTTTCAAGTATTATGTTATAGTTTAGCTATTGGAAAAATAGCAGATCTACAAGCTCATAGCGCGCCACCGAGTGGCGCGCTACGAGCTTGTAGGTCTGCTATTTTTGAAAATTGTTAAAATGTGGCGCAAATCATTGAATATATATTTCAGCGCGAACATTTTTAACTAACCTATTTGCTTCTGGAGGGTCCCTGGAACTACATATTTTGAGATGGGGGGTCCGTGGCCCAATAGAGATAATTCTGGGGGTCCTTGACATGAAAAAGGTTGAGCACCATGCAGGTTTTTCAGAAAAATGTTAGGATTTAGAAGCCTTTTTTTTAACCGACCTCAGTCCAAAATGGGTTAAAGTAAAATAGACGGTTTCTCCTGGGAAATAGGTTGCGAGCTGTTCTCACAGGGACACAGATGGAAGTAGTCATGCTGTGTTATCTCAGCTTTCAGTCGAGAGTCACATCTTTTAAAGGGTGATTTCTAACAATCCAATTGAGTTTTCCAGCGCCTTTGAGAAGTGAACTCTCAACACATGAACACACAGGACATACAGTATTTGTTAGTTTGAATTCACACTTTCACATAGGACTGATGATGGGATTCAGGTAAAATTGAAGAAGACTTGGTCTCGGTGTCTATTCAGGCGTGTTATCTACTGTTTGTCATGGACCTATACTATAGAATGCCAAGAGTCGACAAACAATAATCATAGTCGACCAATTATCTTCTTATTTCTGAATATCTTACTTTGCAAGACACTCTGGATAAGAGCGTCTGGTAAAAAAATGGACTACATTATAATTCTCGTGGCTGTCTCTCTTTTTCTCCCTGTAGAAACTTTCCTACGCTGTCCAGGAGGCGTTCGTCCGTATGCATGAGGAGGGAGTGATCTACAGGAGCAAGAGGCTGGTCAACTGGTCCTGCACGCTCAACTCTGCCATTTCTGACATTGAGGTGTGTGTGTGTGTGTGTGTGTGTGTGTGTGTGTGTGTGTGTGTGTGCGAGCGCGCATGCGGTCGTGTTAATAGTTGTCAACTCTTTTCTTTTTTTCCCTTTTTTTTTGTTGTGGCTTTCGCCTTTTTATTTTTATTTTATATTTTTGAGTGGTGCAACCACTCCAAGGAACAGCAATGTCCGTGGCACACTGCCAGACTGGATTACCATCCAAGGTGCCTGGACCGCTGAACCACAGCCCAGGGCCTGTCAAGTCTTTTCTGTCAGTAATATATGCAGTGTGTTTGACCAAGGCTTGTGTCTTGCAGGTGGACAAGAGGGAGTTGACAGGCAGGACTCTGCTGCCTGTTCCTGGGTACAAGGAGAAAGTGGAATTCGGAGTGCTGGTCTCCTTCTCCTACAAGATCGTTGGATCTGGTCAGTGACTGCAAGAACACAAGATATTGTGCAAACAGAGATACTTACCCGATACATGAACTATCGTCAGTACCAGTTTAACTCATTTAACTAACCCAAGGACCCCTGGCGGGTCCCCGGATCCACTTTGAGAACCTCTGGTATGGCGGGTAGCTTCGTCAGAGGCTTGTGTTGTCTGTAGCATTTTGATTGTTACCAGAACACCTTTGAAACACACCCTGGCTGTCACCCATCATTCCTTAAATGTTGTCTTTAATAATATTTGTAGGTTTGTTTCTGAGGTGTCCTTACCATACGCACCGTTGTGTTATCTATGAGTCATTGAACTGGTTATCACCCCAAGCTAGGAGACGATTCCATTGGTTACTTTTTGTGTTTAAATGTTTTATTTTAATTATCCCACATACTTAAAACATTCTTTGAACCGATTCTCATCTGCTTATTCTCTAAGACATACTCGACGTCTTTATTTTATTGTGCCCAGAATCTCTAGAGAGTTATGTAGACGTGCTTTTAAGTTCAGAGCACCAGCAGACTGGAACGTCCTGCCCTTGTCTCTCAGATCAATTACTTCTGCTTTCAAGAATGCATTACTAGTTCATCTTCTATCTAGCTGTTCTTGTTTCTGATTGCTCTTTTGTGTTGTCTTGAGACTGTCCTATTAGCATTATACATGTATTAATGTTATTTTATTGTATTTTTTCAATGAAACTCTGGGGTTACGAGTATACTGATGTGGTGGGTTTGTGTTGGGGAAGAGCCTTGGTGTATGTCTTCATTGTTTTGTTGCTGTATTGTTTTGTTGTACGTCGTACCCTGAGGACCCCCTTGAAAATGAGTTGCTGCAACTCCAGGGAGTATCCTTTTTAGTGAAATTTCAAAATAAACAAAACAAAAATTGTTAGACTAACTATTTTCTCTCCGTCCTCCGCCAGACGAGGAGGTGATTGTGGCCACCACTCGTATTGAGACCATGCTGGGAGACTCTGCTGTGGCGGTCCACCCGGCCGACCCCCGGTACCAACACCTGAAGGGCAAGACGGTACAACACCCCTTCTGCGACCGCACCATGCCCGTTGTTTTTGACGACTTTGTGGACATGAACTTTGGAACAGGTAGGCAACTAGGCACCCGTACAGGATCAGGGTAAGTGGTAAGTTACCCTAACCCTAACAGAGTGGGTCTACAGTACATGTCGAAGTGTCATTGGGCAAGACACTGAACCCCAAATTGTTCCTGATGTGCTGGTTGGTGCCTTGCATGGCTTCCGCCGTAATCGGTGTATGAATGTGTGTGTGAATGGGTGAACAATGTAATGCACAATCTATGTAAAGCGCCTTGGATAAAGGCGCTATATAAATGCACCATTTATAGTGGCTCTCAAAAGTGTGGTCACGTACAGTAGGACTGTAATCACAAACCCAGGCTACCTCTCTATCATTTGCCCTGTCCTCTTTTCCTCCCAAATTAAACTTAACTGCTGATGTGTGATATATGTATCGACATAACCCGTTCCTCTTCATGCGGACCACCTGACTCTGTATGCCTCATCTTGACCTTTGCCCTCTGGTGTCTCTTGTCGTCCAGGTGCTGTGAAGATCACTCCAGCCCACGATCACAACGACTACGATGTTGGAAATAGACACAACCTGGACTTCCACAACATCCTGGACGAGAGGGGGCTGCTCATCAACGTACCTGCTCCTTTCTTGGTAAGTCTCCCTGTCCAGACTTGGTTTTATGTAATGATGTTGACTCCTCACTGGTAGGTGAGTCAGTAAGGCGGGGGTATTCAACTGGCGGCCCCTGGAACAATTACAATTACAAAAAAATTAAATTTGTAGTAGTTTTCTCACATCCAAGTTAAAGGTATGGTGTGTGTGTGCGATAAGGCCTATTCATAGTCTGGACTTTCGGTGGTGAGGTGACCACCGCTTTGGTGGTGAGGTGACCACCGGAGCTGTAATAACGTGGAGCGGTGGTGAGTAAAAACAGAGAGAAAGGGCTGGGGAGAGTGGTGGTTTGCTCTTCACCGCGGCTCCGTGACGTCATGTTGCGGTGGTCACCTCACCACCGATAAATCAGACTATGAATAACGCTTTACATATTCCATCCATATTCGAGGGCTTTTGGAGAGACAGACTCCATTCACTTTAGATTAGAGCACTATATCCTTAATTGTGTGTGTGTGTGTGTGTGTGCACCCGCCCGCACGCCCCGCCCTTTTGTGCAGAGCGTGCGTGTGCGCATGCTGTTTTTGTAGCACAAATATGATGTTTGCAAGCAAGCAGCTTCCATATATCAGAACGCCCATTCCAAGAAGCCATGGTAAAAAAGAGCAAATTCTGCACTGCAGGGGACATTAAATTATTTGACTGAACGATCATATTTTGCTAGATTCTGCAGCCATGAATGGAATAATGTCGAAGGTGATTTAAGTTGCCTTTTTTAATTAAAAAGAGTCCAGAGAATCTTAAGAACGCACAGCTGATTTGATGAAGACATACAGTAGGTGCTGTGTCATTGGCCTATTACCTGATTATGTAATAGCCAGCTTTTCCTATACGTCTTCTTCCTAAGCTCTGCATCGTGTTTTTTTCCAGGGTATGAAGCGGTTTGATGCCAGGAAGGCAGTGCTGCAGGCTCTGAAGGGCCTTGGCCAGTTCAAAGAGATCAAAGACAACCCCATGGTTGTCCCAGTATGCAGGTGAGATGTCTTCTCTCGTGTGTGTGTGTGTGTGTGTGTGTGTGGTGTATACATCTATGACTCTAAATCTGTTTGAAGTATGTGTGACGAATTTCCTTCCAACAGTAAGAAAATAAATTATTTAGGTATTTGCCTTGTGTCTGTCTGTGTGTGTGTGTCTGCTGTCCATCAGTCGTTCTAAGGACATCGTGGAGCCCCTGCTGAAGCCACAGTGGTACGTCAACTGTGCCGACATGGGCAAGCAGGCAGCGGACGCCGTCCGGGAGGGCCAGCTCAAGATCATCCCAGACCACCACCACAAGACCTGGTTCAACTGGCTGGACAACATCAGGTCATTGTCTGCACCTGGACTTCTTTTCATGTGCTCTCAGACTAGTCTCAGTTGATACTTTCTGCACGTATAGTGCTTCCGTCACCTATTCTTTTGTCTTTGACAGTTAATGAGAAAATAATGCGAATTATTCACCCCCCAGTGCTGCCAGAAGGTCCTTTGTAAAGTTAAATACATCTCGGTGTACTTAGGGAACACTTAAAGTGCTATATAATGTAATCGCACAATGGCTTAGGAGCTTATCAAGTTCAACCCAAAACAAAGCACTGGCACAACAATAACTCTCTAACCACTTACTTTCACCCTTGAGTGGTTACAATCTTGGGTGAAAAAAAACCTGTCTTTGAGACCTGATTCCATTCAACGCTGCAGAGGCAACACACGTGTATTATGATCCTAAAAGCCTCATCCTATCTATCTGTTCTTTCCGTCTCTCTCTCTCAGAGACTGGTGCATCTCTCGCCAGCTGTGGTGGGGCCACAGGATCCCTGCCTACTTTGTCACCGTCGGCGACCCGTCTGTGAAACCTGGAGAGGTAAGAAGCCGCCACACGGGGGCACTCTGGTGACTCGGGCCGGTTCATGGTTCTGTTGCCGCACAGCAGCAGCGCACACACACACACACACACACACACACACACACACACACACACACACACACACACCATCACAACACCCTGGGGTGGACGCCAGATCATGACACATGTCTCTTATGCCCCCCCCCCCCCCCCCCCCCCCCATAGGAGAGAGCTAGAACTACTTGGCTGCAACCAGTGATTACTTTAGTACTTGATTAATCTGTTGATTATTTCTCTGATCACGCGATTAATTGACCGTGCGATACATTTAGACCATAAACTAATGGTAAAAAGAAAAGAAGGTAATTGGAAAGAAATGAAGGTTACACACTTCGCTCCATATAAAAAGAGTTGTTTATCACTATACTGCCATGTTATATTGCTGAAACATGTAGCAATAAATAATGTTTTTATATGGAGAGTGTGCAACCTTCACTAGTAATTACTTCACTCTGACTTTGGATTGATGGTTTGCAATCTTTTATGTGTGTTTGCTCTACAGCGAAATTAATTAAAAAAATAAATAAGGTAATAAAGTGCAAAATGCTCATCACAAGTTATCTGAATCCAGACGGGCATCTTAAAATTGCTTAATATGCCGCACATATTTTACATGACACATCGCTAAACTGATTATTGTGTAACCGGTTGCCCACATTTAATTTGATTTTCCGATGGTCGATTAATCACTTTGACTCGCTACGTTGCACCTCTTCTTCGGTCGTCAACGGTGTCCTCATTGTTCACTCAGGACTCTGGCTTTCTTCTGTCCGTGGATGTACTTCCTCCGTCTTTGCCCTCTCCGTCTGACACGTACTTACTTACGCCCTCTTTTATGCTCCATCATTACTCTCTCTTCCATCCCTGGCTGCCCACCAGGACATGGACCCACTTGTCCTCTACTTATGTCTCTGTCCACCAGGACACGGAGCTTATTCTTCTGTCTCTGTCTGTCCACAAGGACATGGTACGTACTGTACTCACTGTCTTCTTCCACGCCAGGACATGGACGGCCATTACTGGGTGAGTGGGAGGACGGAGGACGAAGCCAGAGAGAAGGCAGCCAAACGATTCAACGTATCCCCCGACAAGATCTCCCTCAGACAGGGTACCCTATTATACCACATTCCTTATAATATAACATTTAAAACATTTCTGGAGTCTGGTCTCAGGTCTTATAATGGGTTAATATTATTAACCCATTATCGCATCTTGGTGAACTCGTGCAGTGTGTGATGCCTAGTCGGCCACCAATCGTTTAGTGTGAAAGCCACACAGATATAATGTCGATTAAAAAAAAAATATATACTCCTGTAGTGTGAAATACATAAGGATCTGATGACTCGCCGACAACTTTAAAACTCCTACAGTGTGTAACTGTGTAGGGGCCTTAACCCATTTTGTGCGGGAACTAGAAGACATTTTTTTAATCTGATCTCAGGTCAGAATGAAAACTGTCAGGATGTAGAAGACATTTTTAGAATCTGATCTCAGGTCAGAAATGGGTTAATACTAATACTAAGTACTGTGTACTTTCCATGACCTGCATCTGTCCCTGCATTTTCAGATGAAGACGTGTTGGACACCTGGTTCTCCTCTGGGATTTTCCCATTCTCCATCTTCGGATGGCCCAACGAGGTATGACGTCATCTTGGGCAGCTACTGTATGTGCATGATAGAACATCATTCATGATGGCTCCCAATTTTTTTGGTGGTGTTTTACAAATTAATTTGAAGCCATTAGAGGCAAACTAATTTGACTGCCTCTGTGGACGTCCATTTTCCTTGATGGAAATCATTGGACTGTACGGAGACATTTGATAATCATCATTTTTTTAATCTTTGCCGCTACTCTGTCTTATAATGTAGCCTGCCTTCTCATTAGTAACACTTTGCTGGTGCTGCTAAGATACCAACTAGCATCCCTTGCTTGCAGTCTGTGCTAAATCCACCTTTTATAATGTATGACGTTCAGTTTTTTTTTACAGACATACATTACAAAAATTCACATCACATACTCATATATACACACAAACCCTCCCCACCCCCCCCCCCCATTCAAAGGAAAGAAACAGTTAAGAGTTTTAGAAAATAAAAAAAGAATATAAAATACTCATGTGCATACATACTTCAGTCTGTTAATGATAAGTGTCAGTTTTACCTCCTTTGTAGAATATTGGTATTGAAATATAAGTACATACTAGAGGACTAGAGGCAAGCTACTATGACACCTGATGTTCCCCCAGGGATTAATACAGGTTCATCATATCTTATCATATTATGGGACTACAGGATCTTTAATGACCATAAAGGCCTGGTCAAATGATGCTGCTTTTACAGAATCACTCTATTATAATGTCATTATGTTATATTTTCAATTTAAACATCATAATACAGAGATATCTAATTGCATTTTAAATATATATATAAAACCTTATATAACCAGACCTTTTGTAACATTGTGAATATGCAAACGTTTTATATCTGTATTTTGTTTATATTTCCATTATGTTAATGTCTTTGCTTGGCAACTGGATTGGTTTCAATTGTGCTTTTATGGGCCTTTTGTGATATAGAAATCCCACCTTGCAATTCCAATTACGAATAAGCTTATTTGTCTTAATAACTTGTTTTTATCACTACTACGTTCTTTTTTTTTAAATCCACAAATGAACCAAGGCATTAGTTCATAACGCAACCTTTCCTTCGTTTTTTCTCTGTGGTGCATTCATGTTTTAAATATTCATTATGTGCTTAATCTATTTAGACCGGGAACGCATCGGTTTCACCTTAGCCTTTAACCACTTTAAAACGTTATTTTAAACTTTAGCTGTTGAAAACTAGCAGATCTACAAGCTCATAGCGCAACACCGAGTGCCATGCTACAAGCTTGTAGATCAGCTATTAGTTTTTAAAGCTGCAAATCTTTGAATATATTTTATTTCACAACGTTTGCTGGTGTCCCCAAAATATTTTCAGATGGTGGTCGGCGGCCAATCACATATAACATTTGGGGTCGTCGAGCACCACTGATATAGAAACATAGGTTGTTCATAAAACTCTCATGACTCATAAGACATTTTCTCAGGTCTTAATGTGTTTGTGTTATTGTGTCGTCAGACACAGGACCTGAACGTCTTCTACCCAGGAACCCTGCTGGAGACGGGCCACGACATCCTGTTCTTCTGGGTGGCTCGCATGGTCATGATGGGCCTCAAACTCACCGGCAAGCTGCCCTTCAGAGAGGTGGGAACAAGCCTGTCACAATTATTACGTAATCGTCCAATCGCAATTATTTGAGATGATCGCAGTTATTTTCCATAATCGTCATAATCGTTTCCATGTTGGAAAAATGCTCAAACTAATTTAAAAAGGCGAAAATAGCAGATCTATGAACACAAGATTACAACCCGTAAGCTTGTAGAAGCTATTTCCGCTACATGTTTGTACATGTTTGTAAGTATAACATTATTATTATAGTTTTTTTTGTCATATCTGCCCTGTGCAATTTCTAATTATGAAGCCTAAAAGGCAAACAGAAATGTAATTTGTATTCATATTTTCACAATTAAATCGATTATTTGTGTGACAGTTAATTGTCAACCAACATTTGTAATTGTGACAGCTCTAGAAACTCCTCTCTCCCAAATTGAAAGACAACACCTTCTTATTTTGGCCTCAGAGAAAAGAATGGCATACCGAACAGCCCTGCGGGTGCAATTATGTTTAAGTAGAGTGGGGCAAGTGTGCAAAGCTGGACACCTGGGGTAATTAGTGCTCGGCCTGTTGCTAGCTAGCGTGATTAATCTATAGGGGGGGAAAATACACACGTAGCCTTCCTAAAGAACACTACAGCATACGCAGTGATTTGGAGACTCTTTCCCAACAGTGGTGTGTGTGTGTTCCATTTAAAGTTGGGTCCACATTCCCAGGTGTCTTCATCAACAGAAGCAGGGAAGTGTAACGAGTATAATAGAGGTGGAAAGCTGGCTCCACCGTGGTACTATTAAACATTCAAGATACAATAACGATAACGTCTGACACCACAACACGCACAGCACAAGTGAGCCTGCAGTACACTATCATTAATGGCTGCTTTCATGTTCCCAGGTGTATCTGCATGCCGTGGTGAGGGACGCTCATGGGAGGAAGATGAGCAAATCCCTGGGGAACGTCATCGACCCTTTAGATGTTATCACCGGCATCTCCCTGGAGGTAAGGAGACCCCTCTACCCTCTCATCGCGTTCTCTCTCTCTCTCTCTCGCTCTGGTCTCTTCACGTGGTTGAGTCGCGCACGTGGCTCCCCGGAGGCCCGACGTCTTATGTAAGTTGTAGCACCTTTCCCTACTGCAGGCAGAGTTCTTATTGAGCCCATCAATCTCCCATTGGTAGGCCACGAGGAGGAGGAGGCACGTTTGCCCCCTCCGAGGACTCGGAGGAGGGACACGTTAATAAAGCTGCCCCTCCCTTCCCACCCCCACCCACCTGCCCTGCCTTCAGGTTAACTGTGATTAACTTGTTCTTCCAAAGAGCCATGTCTGCTTTCCCGTCCAATTAAAACATCAAAAGTCAGTTCCTATAGGGATGAAACGGCACGTTAACTGGGACAAACGTAGCTCCTCTGGGCTTTTCATTGACAATCAATTCCTGCTCCTCCCCCGCCGTCCCCCGGTCTCTTTTTGTTTTCCTCCTCTTTGCAGGGCGCATGAATAGATTGCCCCTTTATTACATTGTACAGTCACTGTCTATTGTGTTCCACTATGTCCCGTTGTATTCAATGGATGTCATTGTGTTGTTGCTAATTGAGTGTCGATTTGTTCTGCACCAATGTCACTGACAATTTCTGGCAGGTGAGTAAAGTGATTTGGATTAACCTTCCCCCTCCTCCCTACATCCTCCCTTCCCTGTCTACCTTCGTCCTCCTCTCCTCTGTTCCCTCACATCTCCCTCCCTCTTGTCAACATGTCTCTCTCCCACCCTCTCCATCCATCCTTCTCCTTCGTCTCCTTCTCTCCCTCGTTCCCTACTCTCTTCCATCTTCCTCTCGCATTATAAACATCCTTCGTTGCTCCTTTTCTTCCTTTCCGTCACACTTTCCTCTCTCTCCCTCCTCCTCCAGGGTCTCTACGCCCAGTTAACAGAGAGTAACTTGGATCCGGTGGAGATAGAGAAGGCCAAACAGGGTCAGAAGTCCGACTACCCCAGTGGAATTCCGGAGTGTGGCACTGATGCCCTGCGTTTCGCCCTGTGCGCCTACACGAGCCAAGGTGAAACTAATTCATCACACACGGACATCCTCCCCCAGTGGGCTAAACAGCCTTGGCACAAACTCACGTCTCAGGCTTGACCTCGCACAGTAGCTTGAAATGACTTGCAGTTAGTCAGCAACAACCTGGCACAATAACACTATTCAAGGAAAGTCACGAATATCATTGTTGTGCTTTGCATTATTAAATAGTCAGCTTTTATAAAAAGGGATGTGCTTAATTAATTCAGAAACCTCCCATTATTTGTTCAGTATTGAGGCAAACTATGGGGAACCCTGAGAGGGAGACAGACGGTAGGAAAGCAAATTTGGACAGTTAAGTGAGAGACGGATGAGAAAGCGTTGGCAGCATCTGATCCTAGACCAGGAAAATGGGCACATTTCACAGCCAAAAGGCACTAAACCATCCCCAGCGTCAACAGTATTGCACTCAGAAATAATAACAATGTGTCAAAGAGATGAATATTTTACTGTTTCCACCTCTCTCCGTCTGTCTCCCAGGCAGAGACATCAACATGGATGTCAACCGTATCCTGGGCTACCGTCACTTCTGCAACAAACTCTGGAACGCTGTCAAGTTTGCCACGAAGACGCTGGGGGACAACTTTGTGCCTTCAGAGGAAGCCCAGGTGAGGCCGCCATAAAGACAGATGGAGACGAGTTGACTTCTTGACTTTTTGTGTTAAAAACTTAAAATTCATCTTGTGAAACTGGGTTTTCAAGGTTTGCTTGGAGATTTATTGGAGAATCATAGCCACATAATGAAGGTTTTCACATTATGTAACACTAGCCATTACCTGTTGTAAATAGCCTGGTTTCCAGCCCATAGACCCCGCCCACTCGACTGAGCGCACTGGTTGGAAGCTCTCTGAGTCTGACAATCAGGCTATGTTGTAAATACTTGGCGCCTTATGGCCGTGGGGGGTACTGTGCCCTGTGGCCGGGGGGGGGGGGGGGGGGTACTGCGCCCTGGGTGCGTTTTCACATTAATAATACACTAATAAATTCATTATTAATTTATAATTTGTTAAATTGGAAAAAGGACTTCGTTAACCTACAGCAGTCACAGTGACACACATTCAGACAGACAGACAGACAGACAGACATTGTCAGAATTATAGTATGATGATGTATGCAAACATAAGCACATATATGCCTTTTTATTATTAGATTTTGTTTTAAATTTGAGTGCTTGGATAAGCGCTATAAAAATGCAATGCATTATTAATGGAGTTTTATCTTTCGTCCTCCCACTCAGTTAAGACTGAAGCTCAATTTAGACTCCATCGCACGTCACGCAACAGTGTAAATGAGCCATAAGGCATCTAGATTGATGGCGATAAACCTTACCCAGAGTTCTACACACTAGAGATGCGCAGATCGGCTCCAAAATCCGTGTGTACACATAAATCATCCACACAAATTATTTTCCACGTGTACAGATCTGCACCCACATGGCAATATAATTTCATATATTGTGTTCTACAAACTGAACTAAACTGAATTCATGGACTGGACTCGATGTAACTGCACTTTTAAAAGTGAGCACTTTATTATACAGTACTGGGAGTTTTGATTTTGTCTTTTTTACGATGTTTTCTTTTTTGTATGGTTTGATGTTCTATGTTGCACTGCAAGTGGCTGAGGGGGAACGGTACGTAATATTCTTTATGTATGCAAATACATAAATAAACAGAAATCTGTTCTGGGACGCAGCCGAATGGTCATGTTCCAGCACCCGGTGGAATTGAAAAGGGCCTCGTGTTGCTGTCTTGGTTTGCACGGAGCCTCGCAAATCTCCCAGATGGCTCTGACTGCAGGATTTGTGGGGAAAAAAACAACTGCTATCCGCGCATTTATGCAGACATTATTGTCAGCACTGAGATTTCCAGGTACTGTGAGCCTAAACCATAGCTGTGGGTGTGTTGGTACTAATAGTGTGCAAGTTAAACTCGGGACAGCCATATAACCTGCAAAAATAAATAAAAATAAATGTACCCCCTTCATTTGGGGAACCATGTGGATACAGTCTGATAATAGAATCTCGATATAGTGTTCTTGTGATGGGTTGTGTCTTTTCATTTGGCCCATCTTTTTTTTATCCATAAGCACCAGCTGTACTGATTCCGCTGCTCTGTTAAACTCGCAAACCTATTACATTACTCTTATCACCCTCAGACTAGAGGCGTTCAAAGGTTTGTGAAGAAATACTGTTCACACCACTGTGTTTTTTACAGGAGGCTCAGGCTAGAGGGTTTGTCTTTGTGTCTGGAGCGAGGTAATCTTGCAAACTGATGGACTGATTAGTGCTAAATTTGTCCTTCACAGTGTTCACACTGCCAGTAGGCTACAGTAGTAACTCCAATATTGTCTAGAGTCTAGAAGAGGGTCTGTGTGTGATCAGGGCCAAATAAATTCATCTCAACTTTGTTTTATAATAAATATATATAAAATATAATAACAACATAACTGATTAATTATTATAATTTTTTATTTTTTAAATGTTTTTCTTTATTTTATTTTTATTTTTATAGAGGGACAGACAAATTGAGACAATAGGCTGACAGGAAATGGGGGGAGAGAGATGGGGACAGGAGTGACATGCAGTAAAGGCCGTCGGGATCGGGAGTCGAGCCCGCGGCACACTGCCAGACTGGATTACCGGCCAAGGTGCCTGGACCGCTGAGCCATGGCCCAGGCCAACTGATTCACAGGCTGGCCAGCCACGTGAAGCCCGAAATCCACATTGGAGTCCAGAGCCCCAAATGATTAGACTTTTCTTTTTTCAACTGCGGCTGTAGCTGTGTCTTTGGGTTGATGTGTGTTTCGTTCTCTCTCTCTCTCTTCTACCACCACCACCTCCTGGACCATCCATCCCTGCGGTCAGCTGTGTGGAGAGGAGAGCGTGGCCGACCGGTGGGTCCTCTCCCGGCTGTGTGCGGCCGTGTCTCTGTGCGGCGCAGGCTTCCGGGCCTACGAGTTCCCCGCCATCACCACAGCCATCTACAACTTCTGGCTGTACGAGCTCTGTGACGTCTACCTGGTGAGAGACAAGACTATTTGACATAATAGGCTGAAATTTGCCGAATATAGCTCGTAGACATTTTAAGCAAAGTTTTGGTGTGGAGTGAGTACATTAACTTCTTCAGCGCCACCTGGTGGTCACCAGTTTAGGCTTTGAGTGCCAATTATCCCATTATAAAGAAAGAATTTGTAATTCTATTATGCATGTAATGTGCATGTCATCACCTGTACACCAGATTAGAGGAATTTTCACAAAAAAAAAAATTAATTCCCAAGGGAAGACGTCTTGACGCCTGTGGCATCCATTACTTACTTAATAGGCAATTAGACGTCTTGACGTTTATGGCTACTAAACAGTTTAAGGGGCCCAGGATAGACCCCCGGTTAACAAAGTACATGGTTAATTTAAATACAAAAAATGAATCTTGTATGAGAGTCGTGTCATACATTGTGAAGCAAAGTTGCATTGTAATGTTTTGAGTGTACACACTTCAGTACTACACCCTCCTCATGACCACCTTTTCACTGATTCCTCATCCCATGTCTCCTTGCCTCTGCTCCCATTCCTTTTTCCTCGCCTCTCCTTTCCGACTCTTTTCTGTTATTTCTCTCCTTTCCACCCTTTCTTTCTTTCCTCTCCTCTCCTCTTGTCCTTGTCCTCTCTCATCCTCTCCTCTCGGTCCATCTCTCTCTGTCTCCTCTCTCCAGGAGAGTGTGAAGCCGGTGTTCAGCAAGGCGGAGGAGGACGTTGCGTGCCAGCGGCGGGCCCTGGTGTGCAGACAGACCCTCTACACCTGCCTGGAGGCGGGCCTGCGTCTCCTCGCTCCCATCATGCCCTTTGTTTCCGAGGAGCTCTTCCAGAGGTTACCCCGGCGACGGCCCCAGCACGACCCCCCTAGCATCTCCGTCACGTCTTACCCCGACACCGAGCAGGTGAGAGACGGACGGACGGACGGACGGGCGTGAAAAGGAATGACGGAGCATTTTGCACAGTTTGATATATATATAGTAGGTTGTCTTTGTGTAATTTAGGTCACAGATTTAAGTGAGAATATATCGTTGCTAAATAAGAAAAATAAGTTGCGCATCAGCAATGGGTTTTCTCAGTGGAGTGCTAATTCCAGTATACATATTGAAAAATATCCTAAAAAGGTAGCACATCCAAATTTTCAGATCAATGGAGGACAACGTACTCACATTTCCACGCAGAGGAAAGATGCTTCTTTGTTTCCATTTGGGTATTCTGGGTGTCATGTCATTGTGTTTCCATAGTGGAACGACGTGGTTACCCTGCATTTGTGTGAGTCCTTTACATTTGCATTTATTTGTGTCCATAGTTCTGCTGGCAGAGTGACGAGGTGGATCATCAGATGGAGTTTGTGATCACTGTGGTCAAGGCCATCCGCTCACTCAGGGCAGACTACAACCTCACCAGGACAAGAGCTGACTGTAAGATCACACACACACACACACACACACACACACACACACACACACACACCATTAATGTGACGGCAGTTGTGACAGCAGTTACTCAAAGACAAAGGCATAAGACACCCAGGGGTCTATACTTGGTCCCTTCCCTCTACACCCAGTTCCTTCGCAAAAATATCCGATCTACAAGGTTACACAAGCATAGCAAGCATCGTCTTAGTACCGCTGCTAAAGTTTAAGAACTCCTAAGAAGGTCATGACAGAGTGCTTTTGTCCAGAGCGATTATCCTTCCTGCCCGCGCCTTGCTCCAGGACCAAGACGCGAGCAGGAAACATTAGCACCAACTTCTCTTATAGCCCAGTCGCCACCTCTCGTCCAAAAGTCCACCTTCCTTCCAGCAAGAACCATCAGTCTATCAAGACCACCTCTACTCCTCCTCGTGCCACTGGATCCGTTTCTTCCCCTTTGGCGGCGAGGCTCACAAACAGTTCCACTACTCACTGCTGACAGAGCTCTGGGGTTGTAAATGCCCCTTCCACCCACCCACAAAAACACAAAAAGCTGTACTTCTCTGTGTCTCGTCTGTGTGTAGCCCATGGAGTTTGAGATATGTATTGTAGGCTTTCTGTGTATTCCCCTCAAATTCCCATCAGTTAGAGATCATCTTCAGGCTTTAATACACCAGCATCTTATTAGCCGTAATGAGCACATTGTGTCTATGCTTGTCGTATGAAATGTGCTGTATAAATAAATCTGGCTTGACTAATAGATGCAGCTGGCATGTTGAACACATTCACTGCCAGCTATTAATTTATTTATTCTTCCTAAACCGCTAGTGTTTTTTCAGTGAAACCTGCATTTTGTGTTGTGACAGACTATCTTTTATTTCACCCTGAAAATACAATTTGTAATACGAAAATTGTATTTATTTTTTGTCTGTATGTTAACATAATTGGCCGGTGTTCGGGGGAGGGAAGCCGGGCGGGGAGGGAGATATTGGTCATTGCACGTCGTACACCTATGGGCTGGGGCAGCACCTGTCAGCAGGGAGTGTAGGGCCTCCCCACCGTGGAGCCCCCACCGGGAGGCCAGACGTCCTCCCGGTGAGGGCTCCTCACTGGTGAGTCAGTAGGATACGAAACACAGAAATGTGTGTGGGGAGGAATTCATGGGTAGAATGACTAAATTAGGGAGGGGGCTACTTATATGATTTAATACCATTCATCTCTTACACATGAAACCCTCTCCAACGGTCCCTCTCTCTGTGTTCCATTGTGTCCATGTTGCAGGCTATCTGCAGTGCATCGACGGTGAGACGGCGTCGCTGGTGCAGAAGTACAGTCTGCAGATCCAGACCCTGTCCTACTCCGGGGCGGTCATCCCCCTGACCGGGGAGCAGGCCGTCCCACTGGGCTGTGCCGTGGCCATCGCCTCAGACAGATGCACTGTCAACCTCATGCTCAAGGTGAGGACCAGCAGTCTTCCTCTTAGACCCACCTCAGCCTAATGATATGTCAAACAGTTTGCCAAAATGTGGCACAATGGGAAGGAGTCGAAGGACTAATACGTGATACGTGCGTGCAATAGATAAAACTAGATAAAGTGCCCCTCGGGGCACAGCTCTCCACCATGGCAGGTCGGGTTGTGGCCTCCTGGTGGCACTATAATAGAACTAAGTATATTCCCAGGGGGTGCATGATACCCCTTCTTTCTGCTAGAGTAGACTAATATTGTATGTGTGCATAAGGTAGACGGGTACAGTACTATTGCCACAGACAAAACACTGTATTGTGTTAAGCTTTTCAAAATCCTTGAAAAGCAAAACACAATACGGTGTTTTGTCAGTTTGTCTCTGCGAATTACCTCTGCCGCCAAGGAAGTAATGTTTCCACCCCACCTGTCGGTCTGATTTCTCAAGCAGTTATGAAGGTATTTGCATAAAACATGGTGGAAATGTTGGTTCTGGTCCAAGAGAGAAATGATTAACCTTTCATGGCATTTGGCAGAAGGGAGGGGGGCATGGCCTTGTCACAGAAATGCATTATAACTTCAGTATAATATATATATTTTTAATCATGGGCTCAAAGGATAAACGGAGGAAGAACTGACCTACAGAGGCCACTGAATGTCGGTACATCTTGTAGGATAATGCATCATGGAGTTATATTGGCCAAAAGGGGATGTGGCACCAGAAGCACCATATAGTCTGTTCTTTACTGAGGACATTTGCTTTTTATTTCATACTGTATGTGCTGCCGCCTTCCAGTTTTAATGTCCTAAAACAACTGGTTTCAGAGTGACAGTTAACAACCGCCCGGCCTCTCGTCCACTCTCTCATTTCACCTGTTATTTCTCCAGGGTCTCATTGACGTGGAGATGGAGGTATCTAAACTGACCACCCAGAAAGGTGACAAGGAGAAGCAAATGGACAAGCTGACGGAGAAGATGGCCAAGGGTGATTATAAGGAGAAGGTTCCCATCAAAGTCCAGGAGCAGGATGCAGAGAAGGTAACGAAACAAGATCACCTTTTAGTTACATAGGCTACAGTATTAGACAACATGGGAACACTTAACCTGAGGAAACGGAGCTACACTTTCTAACCACCTGCCCATTAGACATCAGAGACACGTACTTCCCACAGATTACATACACCCAAAGTGACTACAAAAGATTGCTGCTATTTGTTTCAAAAAGCTTCATACCCTATACAGTATAAAATATATACACAATGTGACATATCTCTATTTACACTATGCTGCAGCTGTACCCCCTCCAACTATATTATACTTGGCAATGTAAACATACATTTTCTCATGCCAATAAAGCTCCTTTGAGTTGAATTCCTCAGATGGTTGATATTCTCACACCTCAAATGTAAAATATAAATCTCTTCTATAATAATTTCTTCTGGGCTATTTAATCATGACTTGAGGTGTTATGCATTATAATTGTCACCCCACAAAAAAACTAAAAATAACTAATATGCAGCACGTTGCCATGTCCATGTTTTATGTAGTTCTACTGAATAGCAATTAATTTTATGTCATGTGGACGTTTCTGTGAACTTGGGCCCCCATCAAACATGCATTGGTAATCTGCCATATGAACACATTCAAAGAATGTACAGGTGCTCTATATATTTACTGACATATCATGGTGTAATAATCACATACAAAGAGTCCAGTTTGATGTAAAAGCTCATATTTTTAAATTAACAGAATAAAGCTTACATTTTAATTGGATAGGGGGCACTGCCCCCAAAAAGATGGGGAAACACTGCTATAGATAATTGCTTCCTCTTTTGCCCCACAGATGCGACAGATCCAAGTAGAACTGGAAAAGTTTAACGAAGCCATAGAAGACTTCAAGAAGATGATGTAACCCCAGCCAAAGACTCTTGTGTCCCATCTGTTGTATTTCTGTATTACGTTTTCATAATTGTTGGAATAAAGCTCCTATATATTGGACCCTAGTCTCCTGTAATACATTATTCTGCATAGTTTGTATGACAAATCCTGCATACTTACTTGCTGCTCCAAGTCATAGTCATTTCTCCAAGGTTGTGAGACTAAAGGTTTTGGCCATCTATGGGAAGCTTTAAGACACAATAAACTATTACATTTTTCACCTAAAGACGGAGTGCCTTGGATTCTTTTCTTTTCAAGTCTGCAATTCACATTTTGACAAGCAGTACTACTTGGAGGAAGGATACCTTTTGTCTACAAGACTTACTATGTCAGGTCCATGGGAGAAGATCAGATAAAGAGGCTAAGCAGCAAAGAAAGAGACATTTTGACTGTTGCCCTTTCCTTTTTACAATTAGAGATAATCCATGAAGTAAGACAAGTAATTTATAGACCTAGGAAAAAGTCACAGGAGGCCACCACATTTAATCAAGGTAGACCAGGCTTTATGGACATCTGGCAGTCGGAGGCAGAGGCCGTTGTGGTCAAAGAGGGATGCAGCCAAGAGGCTACCATGTTTGCTTTAACTGTGGGAGACACTAGACGGGGTCATTACACTGCCCTGTCACCAGGTAATTCCGACAGAGCATTAGTCCGACATGCGGGAACAACGGTCGGACTAGCGCTCGAACATGCGCTGCTCCCGTGCTTGCAGTTATTGTTAGGTTAGGTTTTGAGGTAGGTTGTCGGTCTAATGACTGTCAGACCAATAATGGTGTCGGAACTAAAGCCTGTGTACCCTACACTGCAGACGGTTGCCTCTCCTCTCCCACTATTCTCAGCGGCACAATGCGAGACACTGGAGACAGCCTAGCATGAGCCCAGTAAAATAAGTGTTGATGCAGCAAACATCCCAAATGTAGAACTATTGAAACAATATGGAGCAGGAAACATGCCAACTGACAGTGGAAAGTGGAAACACTTTATTTTTCACTACAACCTTTTGTGTTGATCTAGTATTCTAGTAAAAACATTTCCCTGTTGAATCCCTGGAAGGCCAATGTTGGCAATGCCACTGGTTCTGAGCCAACTCTCTCCCCACAATCTCAGTGGGACCATTACCATGTTGTCTACCGGTCGCAGTATCTCGTTGCCAGTAATATTATTAATATGTTAACTTAAAATGTTGACGAAATACTAATTTCTCACTGTCTTCTTTAATAAACAGACTATTATATGGCTATGTGATGAATCATCACAGCATGTGTCACTCACTGTGCATGCTAGTCCTATCCATCTTGGGTAGGCACTATAGCTCTGTATGTCTCTAAATGTTATGATGAATTGAACAAGGTGGACCCTCTTGTAAACGAGTGTAGTGCTTTATTGGCTCGTCCACACACAGTTTTTGATCAATCAATCAAAACTATACGCTCAGGTTGATACGATGCGACCTATAACACTTCATGCAATCATTCATGAGCATATTCAGATTTTGGTACCCAGCAATGCCTGGGTTATTGCATGGGTAGTCTCTCATCTGGAGACAGACTTGACTCGCATCAGGAAAAGAGGGCGCCTTTTCCTTCATTTGCCGATGGGCAAGATAGCATCTCTCCATCTCTCCCTCTGCTCGTCTGATGTCACACTCAACTTCCCACCCGTTCTCCCAATCATCTCTCCCGCTCTCTCTCTTCGAGGTTCAAGGTCATACTTCATTAGTTTATTTTGGTACATGAGAGTAAGACTTATTTTTGTTTGGCTTCCTTCAGGCAACGGCATGCAGCAGCATTAGACAATAACTCTTGCTGATCAAACTCTGGTCTGACAGACACAGACACACAATAGAAAACGGTGATTTGCTAACAACAAACGTGAATAAAGTTTAGTTCAGCTCATTTAGATCAGCCAGCACTTCCCTAAACCACCCTGCATCGCTCCACATGTACTAGTCTTCTCCCTCCTGACTCCCTCCCAAGCTGTGGAATAAACTCCCCCTCTCAGCCAGGACTGCAGTGCAGACTCACTCCCCATTTTCCACCACAATCTGAATCTCTTTGGACTTCATCTTGTCACCTTTTTAATAGATGCTAGATACGGTTCAGATCGATGTTGTTTACTTGCTCAATTTCACATGTTATTAGGAGCTGGATAGCAGTCCTGCCAGTCCTGCCTCTTCTTCTTTCTGCTGCTGCCAGGACATTTCTGTCTTCCATCCATGAAAATAAAAACAATTTGGCACACTGGTCTCAGTGGAGGAGGTTTGGCATAGGTCCATACATTCTGGATGTATGCTACAGCAAGCGTATAAAGTTTAAACGGAACATTCTTAACAAATCACTCCTACATGCATACTGTAACTGTATCACGCCTGAGCAGAATGTGTTCATATACATGTCCATCACTGTCTTTTCCCCCCTACAGCGAATCATTTTTGTCATAACCTATAATTGATACCAAATTAACCTATACTGTACACATGCAGCATCTTCAGACTGTTGTTCACAAATGATGCAGCCAGATTGTTTTTAATGTAGCCCACGCAGGGCATGGATCACAATGTTTTACTGTAAACAGCTACTTCTAATTCTCACTTCACATAATGTATGCTTATAAAAATAAATGATCCAAATCTTATGTCATATGGCAGGTGATCTCATGCATTTCCAAAAGCAATTGTTATAGTACACAGAGCATATTTAAACATCATCTTCAATCTTGTAGAACAATCAATCTAATACCAGTATAATACTGATGATAATAATAAAAAAAATAATAACAAAATAAATACAAATGTATACAGGCATCATATATTATCCTGATGAAGTACAACAATTGCCTGAATTATTTCTTAGACTATTATTAGAAATCTCAAATCTGCCATTACATAATTATGCATCAATCAGAATCATCATTACAGTAGGCTAGTAGGCTACATATTAAATATGCATCATATAACTTCAACACCCTCAGCATTCTACACAAGTAGCACTAGGTTATGTATTTTATGTGTTTTTAATTAAATGTTGATATCATTTGTTAAAATAATTAACTATATATTCTTGGGGACACAAAAGGCACAAATTCCACGGAATTACCTAGTTCAATCTTATCTTGAAGACGTTTGTTCAGTAAGATTAGCCTAATATTTAGACTCTCGTAGATGTATTGTAATTTGTATTTATCGAAAACGCGCTGTCGCCTTTGAGACTTTTGGCTAGTGCCGGCTTCCGTAGTCATCGCTCAATGGAAGAATGGCTGGCTGGATGTTTCTTCGTTGTCTGTTGGGGCCTCATTTAAACAGAACTCACCGCTCACCGGAGCAATCCAGACCCGACGGCAGGACGGGGAGGAGGGTAGGCTTACGTTTAATGCAATGCTCTTAATTGACTCTGAGCAAACAAGGTTGATCTCTACAGAAATCGACCAGTTAGCAGCATTGTTGCTAACGCTGCGGCCCGGAAGTGTCCCAGCTGTCAAGTTTGTATTATGATTGTTGCTGTCAATGAATGAATGTAGACTCACTGGAGAAGGCATGTGCAAAGGAACGAATTAACCGACGGGTTAACAAACATGGTTATTCGTGTAGTTGGTTATCACTTTCACATAAGCTTTTACAGACAAATAAATAAATGTAGATAGAATACCTCTGCTGCTGCTGGATCAATTATTGCCTTGAGTTGCGTCACTATACTCACTAGCAAGAAAATAATTTATAGAATGAATGAGAGCCTGAGGTAATTCAATTGTAGTTTGCACTGTTACAACTCCAAGAAACGTTATGCGCTGCATAAATAAGTAAAACATGCTTGAACACTTCAACGTAGATTATCTGTGGGGTTCAGGTCAGGCCAGTTGGCTGGTCAGTTAAGCACAGTAATACCACGGTCAGTACACCAATTACTAGTAGTTTTGGTCCGTGGGCAGGTGCCAACTTGCCAAGTTGCTGCTGGGAAAGGTATACCCATAAAGCTTGTCAACATACAGAAGCACACAGTGCTGTAAAATATCCTAATAGATGGTTGTGTTGTATCTACAATATTAAAACACAGTGATTTCACTGATTTGGGTCCATGTTATCTGTATGTTGTTGGTCCACTGACAGTGAAAACCTCACACTGGAGTCAACAGAGCCATCTACCTGGAGATACTAGGTTCAACAATACAAATGAGTTTAACGCTGCTATCAAAGTAGCCCTGAAACATGACTGTCATGATGATTATCACGTACGAGGCTACGAGCGTCATGTATGATGTACCATGGCTACTATCAAAGCAAATCTGGGCTTCCATAACACCTCAACAGTGCCACAGGCTTATGGCCATGCCACGCCCCATTGATGAAATAATTTGTTTAAAAGTAACAGAGCCCCAGACCATGTTTTGAGTGCATAAATGATCATACTTTTCAGATAGTTGACATTTCTTTTTTTTATGATCAGTACTTTATTTGGATTTTTTACAAATACAGAAAACAGACAAAACAAATACAAGCAACAACAGAATACGTATGCATGGACATTATGTGTGAACACAGAAACATAATATAAAACAAGGATAGACAAGATAAACAAATACAAATACCGGTAAATCAAATTAAAAGTTTAAATGAGTTTACACGACCCAACACGCAGCATCATCAACCGTATCATATGTATACTAATACAGTAAACAATCAAAATGGCATTTTTAGATTTTCATGAGCTGCCTGTATGCCAGATTCATCAAGATTAAAACAAAAAGTTTTAATTAAATATGTCACTTCATGCGCAATTAATCTTATTCTAGGATATATGAAAGTTTCACTTTTTGAATTATATTATGGAAGAAAATGAACTTTTACACAATATTCTAATTTTGTAATTGCTTTCACACCCCACAAAGCCACAATAATTAGGTCCCACTCTTCCTGTATCCGGTTGCAGTATGTGCTGCTGTCTAGCTATGTAATCTGGGTACCCATTGGCAAAACAAAGGAAAAACAGCCTCCTCTTCAGTCTGTCTCGAGAGACTAAGTCACTAAGCTACAGTATAAGATCATTAATTTATCATTTTACCTCTTTGTTAGGGATGGAACTACCAAGCCAAGGGTCTGGAAAGGCACACGGACAGCATCATTGGTTGGGTCAGTATCGTTGCGTGATTGACATTTTATGAAGTAATTAAGAAGAACTGTCAAGTAATGAGTGTGTTTGTATTTCATCCATCTAGGCTTCTACACTGTGGTCTATTTCCTACTACAGTTCTCCTCTCCTCCTCTGCTATCTCTATAGGAAAGGTATTGTGTGTGTGTGTGTGTGTGTGTGTGTGTGTGTGTGTGTGTGCATGAGACTGAGTCCATCTTACGAAGCTCCTAAGACAGTGTTCCAGACAAGTTGTTTCGACGAGAGGTGTACTTGAGCAATTAACTTAAAACTCTCGCCGTAAAGCGTCTGACAAGCTGTGCAATTGTTTTCTTCTCACTATTATGATTTGTTCAAGCCCCATGTATAATGAGTAAAATAAATGGCTGCAGTCTGTCCTGTCCCTTGGGGGGTATAGCTGTTTTTATTAAGTGTTTTTATTCATATGAAACTAATCAGATGGCTCTCATACCGTAGCATTATTACAGTGAATGGATCTAAATGAATTGCCTGGGGTTATCTGCTAGTCTGTGAGTGTGTATAAACGGGCTGCTGTTATTTGTTGACATTCAAGGACGGTACTGTAGTTGTTAGACTGTGCATATTGGTGCCGGTTAACAAGGCTCTGAGAGACGGAGAGAGAATATTTCCCACTACTGTGGGTGTGGACGCAGTCTGTTTGGTGGTCGATGAAACTCCTTGGATGTGTGATAGTGGCATAAAAAAAAGACAATACATCTTTTAATAAATATGTGGATATTTCTGTTTGTCAACTGTGTGACCACCATTCTGCTGTTAATTTCCCCAGGATACATCTGCAGCACTAAGTTGGTTCCATGCGGTCAGTACGTGGGGACGGTGCTGGTATGCCTGCTGGGGGTGGCCTGCCTAAGAGGTGAGTCTCTACGAGTGTCCGCTGTGACTACTATGCCTAATTGAACTCATTTGACGCATCAACATGTACTTGTATGGTGCGTCTGTTGCTGCATGCCAATGGGATTTCATTAACATTGAGCCTGACGCACAAGGTCCGCGCCCAATAAGCATACTAAGTGCACCCTTGAGACTCTCTGGAGTGAGATGAATGTATTTTGCCGTCTCTCTCATTTCCCCCACTTACTGTATGTCCTCTCTATCACTGCTCCTCTCCATCTCCCTTGCTCACTTTCCCCCTCTCTCTCTCTCTCTCTGTCCTCCCCAGGCTGGGGGAGATGGAAGAACTCGGAGTATCTTCAGTTCCTCTCTATTCTGGAGGAAAACAGGAATAATAACATACCTACCAACAAGGTGAGTGGTGTGCCCAGCAGGTCAGAGTTTCCATGACGACATAACAGTGTTCATAGGAACAGGTCTGGTCAAAACACAGTGCTACCCTTGTGAACCACTTGGGCGTTGTTGTCATCCCTGTTATGTTGGGAACGCTTGCCAATAATAGCAGAGTTACAGGCTCAAAATGCGTCGTAAGTCGTAACGCAATGTATAGAGGGTCTAAATGGTTATAACATCAATTCCAACAAAACTGTTATTTTTGGCTCGCATTCAAACTAATCAACATTATTTTTTTAAGCATGTAAATGTCAATAATTTCTTTGTATATTTTATTTATTTGTTATTTGTTATCTGCCCTGTGCAAGCCAAAAAGCCAAACGGAAATGTATTTATTATTTACAATTGCCAATGTGCCAAAAACACAATTAAATTGTTAATTGATTTATTTGACTGTCTCTCTGTGTAGAAAAAACTGAGGTGCTACGATTTTGACTTCTCCCACTGGCCAACTGACTTCAGCTGGACAGAAGTCAGCAATCCGTAAGTGTGTGTTTTTTAAAAGGCTGCACGTATTTGTGTGTTCTTGGTTTTGGTTCTGGTTCTGTATGATCTCTGATCAATTGCATGTACAGAGTCGGCGTCTGAAACCAGAGACCAACTGGCTAGTGGCTACATAAGGAAAAGCAGCAGCAGTGCAATGTTGAAAGACGTGCATGTGGCGTTTATGTACTGTATGTGTGTATTGGTTTACAATTAAAAAAAAAGAAATGTGCTGAAAACCTGACACTTATTCTGTTTCCATGGCCCAAAATGGAAGAACATCAACTATCTGTCATGTTTATGAGAAAGCTTTATTCCTCTGCTGTCTCAACATTATGGCTTCAATAGTCTATTCTGATATTGCAAGCCTTTGCAATGTGTTGTTTATTGTGAAATTTCATATCGCCCTCATAGCTATTATAGAGCATGGGTAGTGGTGAACCGTATTGGTCCCGTGGATATATATCTAGCTATAAATGTATAAAACATTGCCAGCGATAGTGCTTGTAATCCCACTGGGGTCATCCATACTAAAAATAACCCATTCTTCCTGGTATTGTTAGGCACTTTGGATAAATGTACTGTATTAAATGTCATTTATTGAATGGATTTTCCCGTCCTGCTGTGCTGTGCCATCAGGGCATACATTTAGACTTTGTTGTCTCCTGTTGCCCTGGTGGGAATTGAAGGTCAAAACCTTATACAGGTAGTAACCACTGAGCTACACGAGACCACGTATCGTCACCGTCGGATGGAAACCTTTTCGGGAAATGGAAGCAATAGCCTGTGTTCCAATAGCCTGGCTTGGCCAGCCTCATTGCGGGGAGGAAACATCAGTGAACCCTCGCTATGAGTCTGGCCGCGCCAGGCTAGTGTTCCAATGGATCCAAAGTAGTTCATTAATCACAAGCTTTTTTTGTTGTTCATCCTGTACCCAGACAGAAAAAAAAGAAAAGAAGAAGCGCTTCGTGGGTCCTTTTTATGTAGATAACTGCAGACGGGTTCTCTTTGGAGAGGGTTTCAATAATACAGCACAAAAGTTCTTTAAAAGTTCTATACCTTTGAGTAAAGATCAATGTGGAGGGAGGTAAGAACTAACCTGACGCTGCCAGATGAGGGCGGTATTGCGGAAACATATTCCCCAACACAACACTCATCTGGGATCTCTGACGGAGTTGAGCCCTGAGTCAGATCTGCTTCGTACCGAACCAATCAGCGTGAGCTAAAGGCGGGATGCGGATGTGACGGTATATAGACACGTCGATATGATTGGTTGTGTTTGCACGCCCACACGGTGATAGACAGACGCTCCCATCCAATCATCTACCATGTATCTTGAAAAAAAGGAACAGCCCCGTCATCGAATTTGCTTCCGCGATCCCAGATCCAAATAAGCTGTGAAACAAATTTGTGTAGCAAGCTTTTTGGATCTGGCAGCGTCAGGTTAGGTAAGAACTAAGAAGGTGGCAAACTTCAAAGAGGATCCAAGACAGCTCTGCAGTTGAGCATCACAATAGATCACATGACTCGCATCATAATCAGAACACTACAAAAACACACTAGCACCTTAGGGCAGCTACCCATTTATTTAGATTATTAAGTTGTAACCTATGCGTTATACCTTTTCAATTCGGGAGCTACCTCTGTGTCATTAGTTGCTATACATAATTATTTATTTTTAATTAATTAATCGGACACTTGGGTTAAGAAACAAAGGAGGGGAACCTTCGCGAGTTCGCATGATTAAACGCATACATACTTTTCATTGGTTAAAATATATATAAATTGTTAAATATATATAATATATAAATAATAATTATTATTTATATTAATTTAAATAATATATATAAAATACAGCCCACAGACAGAATTAACCGCTTTTACAGCACTTTAAAACAACTGTTCAAAAATAGTGAAAATGGCAGATCTACAAGCTCACAGGGTGATGTGATGGTTTGTGAGCTTGTTCCCGAATGTGCCACACCCTTGTATGACGTACGTAGGAAGAACATTTATTTAGAAAACAAAAAAACATGAAGGAAAATGTTTTAAATGTGGACATACTGTAGACAAGTTTTCTGACCGTCAGCAGTGATATAAATGGTACACATTTTGTGTGGGCTACTGTATGCCTCATGGATTTGTATCATTGTATGCCTTTGTAGAGAGAGCGTAAGGTCTGCACACTATCTCTTAAAAAATACATTTATTGTCTCCACCAGGCCGAATTGGGAGAGAGTATGTTTTGCACTCCGTCCGTGTGTGTGTGTCTGTCTGTCCGTTACCAGCTAATCTCTGGCCCTGATCCATGCCAAAAACATTGGCTTTCAAAATTTGCAGGACTGACCCGTTTTGAACAAAAGGCCTCAAATCATGAACGCAGTGTGCAATTTACATGAAATCTCTCACACACTTTCCTACTAGGCTGAGGAATATATCTCACCCTTTTCACATTGGCCTGTTGCCTCAAATCATCCAATTGCCATTTAAGGCATACGAACAAATGGCCCCCTTTTCACATTGGTGGCCACAGAAGGCCACAACCTGACCTGCCCTGGTGGAGACCTGTGTCTGTTTATGATTATGTAGTGTATTTATGACCGTGTATGTGTGTGTGTGTGTGTGTGTGTGTGTGTGTGTGTGTGTGTGTGTGTGAGACAGGAAGTTGTCCAAGGCAGGTGTGTCCCTGCTCAAACCGGAGCGGAGAGGAACCGCAGACACCATTCTCAGTTCTGTCCGCACTATGCCCTGTCACATCATCGGGTACACACCTTCTACACGTTCGTATCTGCCAGTGCACAATATGTGTTAAACCTGTTCCATTATGGAATATATATATAGACTACTATAACAGACTGGATGCATGGAGTAAGGGCCAGGCACGCCCTGCAGAAGGAGGCATTGTTGTCCTGCTGGAATTGGAATAAACTACTCCCATCAAGATAGAAATTCCTTAACCCATTTAGGCCTGACGTTGAATAAAACTATAAAAAAGTCTTCTGAAAGAATATATATTCAAAGATTTGTGCCGCATTTTCACGATATAAATATAATAGGAGACCTACAATCTTCTCAGATTGTAGATCTGCTATTTTTCAATAGCTAAAGTATTACATAATGCTTAAAACACCGAAAGGGGTTCCCGCCCAGAATGGGTTCAAAATGGCGTCTATATTGGCATATGGTCATCCATTTTATATCTGTGGCCATATTTTCATCTGATTTTTAAAATGGCTATTTTTGCTACTTTTGACAACTTATTTCACTTATTTTCACCTGGCGTTTTTATCAGGATGGGGTAAATTATTTTAGCACCTAGGAGGAAACATAGTGATTGCACCTTTCAACAGAACAGAAGATGACGCACATCTATATAAGTGCTCTTATTATTATTTTAACTGTGACAATTTCTTAGTGAATGTTGAAAACAGGGACACGTTTTAGAGATATTTCTCTGGACGTTGGACACCCAGCTTGATATCAGGACAATTATGGCCAAACCGGGATGTTTGAACCAGAGTAATCTAGTAGAAGAGTGGCGACACGCAAAGCGGGTGCTATGGGCTATACACTGTAGTTCCCAACATTGGAACTATGACTATCCCATTGAGATAGAACGAGCACCTACGCATTCCTTTGTTACAATGGGAGTCAACGCTAGTGTTGCCACTCTCTTACTAGATTACTCTGGTCTGAACACCATGTTGAAACAATACTAAATTAATATAGCAGGTCTACAAGCTTCGCAACACAACAAAACGGGAGCTTGTAGATCGACCATTGCTAGTCATCATGAAATGAAGTGGTTAACAGCTGCAAGAACAATACTTTCAGCATAATTTGTACAGTATGTGTGCTGTTACTGTTCTACCAACAATGTTATTTGCTTTGGTGTTTACCTATTGTATATTCAGTATGTAGTGTTGGGCTTTAGTTTGTCCTCTCGTCCTCATCTATATTGTTGCTAAAGCACTGCAGTGATGCGTTCGCTCACATATCTCTCTCTCTCTCTCTCTCTCTCCCCTCAGTTTTCTCATCACTCACTCCTTTGGACGGAGGATGCTGTACCCAGGGTCTGTAGGCTTACTGCAGAAAGCTATGAGGCACATGCTTCAGCAAGGCCAGGCTCGACTAATAGAGGAGGTGAGGAACGACCGAGCACAATGAAAAGGAAGGCACATGAATATGAAACAAAGAGCATTGTATCATATATATATAAATATATTTATAAAGTGTGTGTGTGTGTGTGTTTGTGTGTGTGTGTGTGTGCGAGCGAGCAACCGACCGACACATGGTGACATGTCATGGGACTTATTAAAATGTGTTGCTTCAAACAGATGTTCTTGTTTTCGTGTTCACACAAAAGAGAGAAGCGACAACACCTACACCTTCTTTGATAAATGTTGGAACATCTACACCTTCATGTGTTTTTTGGCTTAGTTTTTTCTTCCCTCTCCGTTTGTTGCAGTTCGACGGCCAGAGGAACAAACTTGTCGCGTGTGATGGAAATGAGATTGACACCATGTTTGTCGACCGGAGGAGAGACGGAGGAGAGAACGGACAGACTCTGGTAAATATCCACCCTGCTGTTTTGTTTTTGTGACTAATGACTGAGTCAACTCCGCACTCTGAATAAGCAGTGGATAAAGCATTATCACCATTAGAAGGTCATGCATTCTGAGTCTGTCTTTCTCTGCAGTTTATGTAAATGACGGGTAGAGTAAGCATAGAATAAACATTATTATGTTCCACGGATAAACTGGGTTATGTTTGTACAGTATGTGCACAGTATGTCCCTGATATCAAGCTCACGTACTTCATTCTAACAAAACATCTCTGTAATGACTAATGAGCAAAGTCCGATCGTTTATTAATTATGTTTTGTCAGTTAGACAAAGGTTATGACTGTATGAAGTGTGGGCTTGACAAGCTAGATGAGTCACGGCAAGCATTACGGGAGTGCATTGACCCGTGCGTGTTCATGTTCATCACCAAGTAATTACAGGTTTATCAGGGACAAATTATACTTTTTCTTCTTATCCATTTGTAAATGTATACATGAGAGAATTAGAAAGAAGTACCACACACACACACACGCTGTTCACTATTGTAATCTGCCTGCGCTGGACTTTTTGCGGGCTCTGCCTCCTGCCTGTATTCTATTACGTAATAAGAATATTTGTTAACAATGTAATGCACTGTACTACGGCCGTCATCTTGATTTGAATTAGATTCAAAACAGTTAAAAGCGGCCGTGTGGTGTCTCCGTAATGATAATCAGCTGCATGTGGTGGAACAGTTTGAGCTGTGGGAATCACACAGGTGAATAAAATCATGATTCATGATTATTCAAAGTTATTCATCGTTAGTTACATTTACAGTTAGTACTGTATCTCCATTGTGACCATGGATAATGTATGCATTGCCCCAGGAGCGTGAAAAAGACATTGTTCATTTCTTGTGGTATTTAAAGTACCCTCATGTGCAATACCGGTAGTTTACCGTGACTTCCCTTGACCTTGCTCTAGGTGATCTGTTGTGAGGGGAATGCGGGCTTCTATGAGGTTGGCTGCATGAACACGCCATTGGAAGGTGAGGAATTACTATATATTAATAAGATTGGAGGATGGGCGGGCGGACCACTGACGTCACTCTGACTCATACATAACCATAAACAAAACCCATACGGCCATATACTGTATGGGCAGTACCAGAGCCATAGAGTAAGACAGAGTTACGCAAACTCTGTTCACTTCATGGGGTCAGTCCAATGGCGGCTCTTCTACATAGATTGGTTTGTCCCTAATTGAAGGCTCCACATAAGGGACAACTGGAAGTTTACGGAATGCATTGGGGTCTATGGGCTCGTGCGAGTACATGAACCACGTGACCAGGCTGTTTTCTGCCCCCTCAATATCGCAACTCTTCTATTGGATGGCTCTGGGCAGTAGCACAGCCACATCAGTCACATACATAACCATAACCGAACCGGACCACGGCCATGTCAATCAGACATAACCTTATTACGCCCATATATGTGAGGGCCACATAGCGGCCCAAACCTCTAGTACAGTGGTTCCCAAAGTTGGGTCCGGGGACCCCCAGGGGTCCTTGAGGGAGTTCCAGGGGGCTCCCTAGCTAAATGAAAGGTTGGAACCAAATGGACCCTTATCGGTCTGTAACTCTGAGAGTGTACAAAGGGAACCAAATTGGTTCCATTTGTACACTCAGAGTTAAATTAACATTGATTTTACAATATAAATTGCGGGTCCCAGAGATAGAAATGTCATTAAATGGGGGTCCGTAGCATAATGCATGTCAAACTGGGGGTCCTTGACATTAAAAAGGTTGAGAATCACTGCTAGAGCCGTAAAAGTCTTCTCTTATGGGGGTCCCTGGCATATCTCTTCAAATGGGGGTCCACGGGGTAATTAGTGTCAATTTGGGGGTCCTGGCATTGAAAAGTTTGGGAACCACTGCTCTAGTACTGTCATAACAGCATTGTGATTGTTTTGATAAATCTTCTAAAATGGAGATACACTATGTAGCATTTTAAACGTGCCACATCATTCTGTGCATTACAGGTGGTTACTCTGTGCTGGGATGGAACCACCCGGGTTTTGCAGGCAGTACGGTAAGCAGCATTGTTATCTCTGCCAGCTGTGTGTGTGTGTGTGTGTGTGTGTGTGTGTGTGTGTGTGTGTGTGTGTGTCTCAGTGTCTGTCTGTCTGTCTGTCTGTCTCTCTCTCTCTCTCTCTCCAGTGTCCTGCATTTGGGTTCTCACCACACCAGCATGTGACATGCAGATAGAAATGCTTGTGTAATATTTTTTGTGAAGGCCACATACTTGAGTGCACAACTGAGAGGACATTTAATTTGTATAGTCATACTTCTTTTTGTGGCTCAAGGCCTCTTCTTACCGACGGAGAGAAGTGGTGTATTGGCTAAGCATGATGAGACAAATTGTAAAAGCAGTATTTGGACATTATTATCAGTCAGATATTGTATATTATTCACAAAACAAATTTCAGGGCAGATATTATCGCTGGTAGGCCAGTTCTGCTTCTGGGCTTAACCCATTCAGTACAAATTTGTACACTTATCAGTTACAGACCCGTAATTAAGGGGTCCATTCGGAAACCCCCTCAAGTAATGCCTGAGGGTCCCTGAACCCCTCTTTAGGAACCACTGAGCTAACAGAAAGAGGCTGTGTCGTGTTCATGGTAATGAGATTTGAGATCGACAATTGCAAATGTGATATGGAGCCACATGGAGACTACTGGTGGGGTTTGGATGGTTCCTGTGCCAGTAATTGGTAGGGGTCTCATGGGTGGGTTTGAACTATGGGGGGGCTATCATTAAACATTATCCCAGGTAATGAAGTTTCTGTGCCCCGCTGCCCCCCAGCTCTCTAGCGTGAGCACAGTAAGTGGGTCAATTTGCAAGTAAGAGATATAGTGTAGAATTACCAGTGCTGTTGTGCTGAGCCAGACGGCATTGCACAAGGATATTGCAGTGTAGCTCTGCAGCTGATATTACCCAAAATACCCATGTGGTGGAACGGCAATCCTCTCAGCCTCTCTCTTCTCATTCCAGAGCCCCTGTTTCTTTCTCTTTGCACTTTGCCCTTAACATCTTCAATCTTGGATCACAGTCAAATTGTCACTCAAACTCTGGTTGTCACAACCACTGGTTGTTTGAAAAACGATGGAAGTGTATCGGATCTTGGGCTTATTTCCACTGTTGCACTCATTACATGGTGCTTTGGATAAGAATGTCAGTGGAAAGCTCTCATGCGTGTAGCGCATGCTTCACTGCACTGTCATCTCTGATTCTTATGGGGTGGGCTGCAACAGTGCAACGGTTAAACCCTCCTGAGAATAGCAAACCGATTTGTTCGGAGAAGAGGCAGAGAGAGACAAGACGGTCCAGCCAAGTGATTTAATGGAGCCGAGATGTATGATGACTGCCTGGGTGACGAAAGTGATCTCACACAAAGCAGTGCTTTATATAGTTTGGCAATCTATTCACTAATGCATCTCGCCATGTTCCCAATAGTGCTTACGTGGTGCTCGCTCGGATGCAATCCTTCTTGTGGCGAAATTGAGGAGAAGGGCAAGCGGTAATCTTTTGCATCCATCACGGCATAAAATGATCGATAGTATAGCTATTAGCTACTGTGTCTTGAATTATAAAAAAGTAGCCCTAAAGTGTCCATAGTAGCTGGTATAGATTTCGGAAGTGTGCTGAATATGCTGAATGCATTGAGAAGTGGTGACGTATTATGTCTAGTGGGATACCAAGGTGAGTGAGCATGAATAATAACACAGAAAGATGGTAATTTTCTCCACCGGTGCAGCTCCACATGTCACTACAGTGTCTTTACTCTTGTCTTCCCGCAGGGAGTGCCGTTCCCCCAGAATGAGGCCAATGCCATGGACGTGGTGATCCAGTTCGCTGTGCACAAACTGGGCTTCCAGCTCAGTGACATCACAGTGTACGCCTGGTCTATAGGAGGCTTCACAGGTACACACACACACACACACACACACACACACACACACACACACACACCCACACCAGTGTTGTTGTTTCGCATCTTCAACTTTTTGTTTTTTTTAGGTGGTATGCATTGCGGTAGCCAGTGTTGTTTTTGGCAGCAAATTTCCATTTTAGTTTTAGTCATATTCTCTTGAAACGTTTTCATTGAGTTTTAGTCACATTTGAGTCATGTCAATGTTTTAGTGTTTAGTCTAGTTTTTGTCGACTAAATCTGCAGTTGATTTAGTCGACTAAAATGTATTTTGGTGGGCCTTGATGCCGTCGTAATGGCTGATTTTACCCTTTCTGAAAATAGCAGATCTACAAGCTCACAACGCGTTGTGAGCTTGTAGATCTGCTATTTTCAGCATGCAACCAAGTGTAAAATGACTTATACTGTATCTCTTGTCCACTAGTCCCTTTCTAACATTTTACTCTAGTTTTTATTTGTTGACAAAATCGACAGTATATTTAGTCATATAGTTTTATAGTCACCATAGCTTAGTTTCCCTTTAGTTTTCGTCAGTGAAAAAAGGTAGTCTGCTTAGTCGACGAAAACAACACTGGCGGTAGCCTAGGTTTTGTCAGACATTGTACTATAATTATTCCCTGCGCGACACGTGCACGTACAGTCGTACACGGTATAGGGCGGTGATACGCTCGCACGTGGTCAATGGATGAAATGATTAGCAGGCCGTATACGCTTTTTTCTCCTAAATCTTCGCCACGGTATACTACTGTACGTATAACGGTAGACTACACCACTGGTGGTATATTTTAATGAGCCCTATTTTTCTTTGGTTTTTTTGGTTTTTTTAAAGAAGTTATCTGTACACAAATGTATTAAAAAAGAAAAAAAAGCCTTCTGAGGTTTTATTTTGTTGTAAAACATGTGTACAAAGTTTCTGTGTTTTTATTCACGGCAACCACCACTTTGCTTTGCTAATGTTCCATCCCTGTGTTGTGGAAGTGAACCCTTTCCACACAACACACTTAGCTCCCAGGCTAATCCCTTTCTTAATCCCATATTTAACCCTCAGGCTAATCAAACTAGCTTTCTTGATAGAGGGGTTGGCAGTGCTTTTAAACCTAGGTTAATAAACCTTGCTGATTGACTCATTGATTTAATTTAGTTGATATAAATTTATAAATATACACAGTTCTGCATACAGTACTGAATCATGGTTCACAGTGCTGAGAACAGTAGTGTGAAATTATTAATTTCACTAAAACTGAGTGAAATGTGATGAAAGTTAACGCAAGATTAGGGATGTAACGATTATAGATCATTTAGAAAAATAACAGTTTCACGATTATTACGCGTGCATTTATTCCACAAGACTGAATGTATGAAATCACTTGATTCGCATGATTTGTCATTTAAATGTTTAATTAGTAACTTCTTTAATGGCTTTTTCTTAACAGCTGCTGCCTTTCAAACCTCAGATAATACAGTAGCCAAACAATGCATGCAAAATAAGAAATACAGAAAATAATCAAATACAAAAAAGTATCTTTGGAAATAAAACGCTATATCTGTAAGCATGCTGCAGGACCTCTGTCTGCCAGGCTCTTCAACTGTAATTCCAAATAGTATTTCCAGTTCTCCAAGTTAATGATTCACGGTTAAACATCCCTACCCGGGATTAAAGTTACCCCGGGTTGTTACAACCAAGGTTTAGAGTTATCCCAGGCTTAACGTTAACCCACAGCAGGGTTTAAATAAGTTAACCCAGGGCTATTATAAACCCAGGCTTAAGTTACCCCAGGGATATTATGGATTATTATAAACACATTTAAGCTTGTGTAAAGCCTTTAATCGGAGCTAAACTGTCTTACCCACGTCCCATCCGTCTGTCCCCTTAACCCATTCTGAACGGGAACCCATTTCCGTGTTGGCATCATGTCATGCTTTAGCTATTTAAAAATAGCAGACCTACAAGCTCGTAGCGCGCCACCGAGTGGCGCGCTACGAGCTTGTAGGTCTGCTATTTTTGAAAAATCGAAGAACGACTGACATTTTTAGAATCTGATCTCAGGTCAGAATGGGCTCATCAGACCAGTGTGTGTCCAGTGGAAACCTCGTATGAATCTGATCTCAGGTCAGAATGGGTTAAACCCCCTCGTGTCCTCTGTGTCCTCCTGTTCCCCTCTCAGCCAGCTGGGCAGCGATGTCGTACCCAGAGATCCGCTCCTTGGTGCTGGACGCCTCCTTCGACGACCTGCTTCCTCTGGCCCTCAAGGTCATGCCTGACAGCTGGAGTGAGTCATCGTCACTAGGGGGGGGGGGTCACTGTGTGTGGGATGCTTTTGGGCTTTTTCCTCTTTCTTCAGAAATGTACAATATATTAGTTGACTGTTTGTGTGTTTTTGTCATCAGGGCCGTTGGTGCAGCACACAGTCAGGCAGTATATGAACCTAAACAACGCTGAGCAGCTCTGCAAGTGAGTGACTGTGTACACAACACATCATGTCTGTGATTGATTGCATGATCACAATATAAATGTTATATTAGTTTCCACAAATGTCAGTTCTTTACAACATACATGGGCAACTGGCGGCACGGGGGCCCGCACATTGATATATTGATTTAAGCTAATTATTAGTATTAAAATGTTAATGTCTTTTTTATGTCCAATGTATTTGTATTTAGTTCATAAAGTTAGCATATCTATAACTAAATGCATTTGAAATTAAATAAAAATGTTGCTTTTCAGGATTCCTATTCAAAAATAGCACTAACAAAATCAGGATTTCATTTAAAATATAGCAAAACAGCTGATCTACAAGCTCAAAACGCATCGCAGTGCGACGCGTTTTTGAGCTTGTAGATCAGCTGTTTTTTTTTTGTCAAATATGTTTTTATTGAACAGATAAAATATTACAAACATTATATTATGAAATACTTTTTTTTATGAAACAAAATGAAAGAAAAGATAAAGACAAAAAAGATAAAGAAATCCCTTAACCCTCCCACCCATACTGCTCAGTGACATTGCATACTATATAATAAGATGATAGAAATCTCGTGGAAAACATCTGAAAAGAAAATGGCGTACAGTCAACCATAGATCAGCTGTTTTTGCTACGACAGTAATATGCAATGTGGCCCTCTGGAATGAGGCTGGAAATATAGTGGCCCCCTCCATCTTCAAAGTTTCCCACCCCTGCTTTACAATATCAGGCAGATTGAAAAATCTTAATCGTTACATGTTATAGAAGTGCCTACTGTTATATAAAAGGTGTTGATGTAAGATGCAACATTATGATCAATGATAGCTAATGCTATCGTTGGGTAAAGGCCAACAAACAACATCAGATCTTTAAGAAACAGGTACTCAACAAAGCCCTGTGTATCCGATCTGATGCTGCTCACCCACTATACGGAGAGTACATCCGGCCTTCGCTTGCGAGACCCCTGTGCCACAAAAAACAGGCACAAACATTCCTTTGTCCCGGTCTCTATTCACACACTGAATGCTGCTGTGGGTAGATCGAGGATATAACCTTATGATGAGCACTTTCACTTTTTACTGTATTATCTCGTGCCTACAGTATGTCTATGCACATGCACTTTTATCGCATAGCACTTTAACGCCTGCACTTTAATGGTTGTGTGCACCTTTGTACTCTGGTATCCGCTATGTGAACTGTTTGTTTGTCTGTACTGTTTCATTCATTGTTTAATGTACTGTCTATGCTGCAACCCAATTTGCCCTTCGGGGACACTAAATAAACTTGAACCTTGAACATACATTACACACACATTTGATCCAATAAAACCGTGATATTGCACAATCCATTGATACTGTAAAACAGGACTTTCTCTCACCTGACTTCCCAACGTCCTGGTCCTGTTTACAGATACCAGGGGCCGGTGTTGTTGATCAGGAGAACCAAAGATGAGATCATCACAACCACGTAAGTTGGCACCTCCATCACTACCTCCCTCTCTCTACCGTCTTTCCTTCTTGCTTCCTTCCTTCATTCGGCCTTTTTTAAAACAAGGAAACAGGCATACAAACGTGATCACGCTTCTAAAGTTGTGAATGAACACGAATTCCGTTGTGGTCTCTTTCACCGTTTGGAAAGTTTGGCATTTATGGCATAATAAGTCTAAAGCCCGACACACACCGTCTGTGAAGCGGGTGCGCAGCGGCAACACTAGAACAGTGGCGTATCGGAGCGTCAGGCGAGGCGTGAACGCGCGCCAGCACGTGTCGGACGCCGCCGGTGTGGGATAGCTTAACAAAGAATAATAGATAACGTACACACTTTGCTTTGTGTAAAGAAGAGTGGGACTCCTTTTTTATGGTTCTGGCTGTAACACAGCAAGCCGACGTCTGGCCATCGATTAGCGTAGTGTCCGAAAACGGGTCTTAAGTTAATGTGTGTTAATATGCAGTGCTGTCGGTGGTAGTGAGGCCTCTGCATGGGTCACCTAATTAAAATGTTGAATTACTGGTGGAACGTGTTGATAAGAGAGAGGGGGGGGGGGTTAGGGGGGAGTGGAAGCCTTCCCAGTTCCCACCCTATGCAAAGAGCTACATGGAGAGAGAGAGACACACACACACACTTCACGGAGGCACTCACTTCTGGCAAAAGAACGACTAACGAATACGATGGCAGCCTTTTTTTTTATATATAATGGTTGATACAGTACTGGTACATTTCCTATAGCGAGTTTTCTGCCCAAATATTATCTGGGTCACACGTGAATTTTCACTCTCATTTTGCTTTGCTCGAGTGCCGACAGCACAGCATACCGAGAGAAAGTGTGAGGCAGAGAGTGAGACCGAGAGAGAAACACTGTCATCTCACAGGCACAATTATTTTATGGAATGCACTCACTTGTGTCAAACGTACATAATTTTTAATGTGAGCGTCGACGACGTTGCAGAAGAACAAAACCCTGCACAGCATTCAGCAACTCAGAGATGCAGTCATTTACAGAGTCGATAACATAACGGTATAATGTTATTCATTCGTGAATTCACCCACTATGGTAGATTTATTTCCTCTCTCACACATTAACTGATCGTCTGCTGGCATCTCCCAATCTGATCTCCCAACCTAGTCTGTAATATAGTCATGTGTCGGGACAAGTCAGTTTGTTGTGTCGGGGACTTTAGGGCTGACAGTAGTAACGCTGAGAGAAAGAGAATGCATCTTAAGCACTAATTTATAGTTGTATTGAGTGATTTGTCCCTCTCTGCTTAAAAGTAAAAAATAAAAAAAACAGCCTTTTAGTTCTGCTCGCACAGTAATAAAGATTCAGCGAGATGATATCTTTGTTAATCCCCAAGAGGAAAAAGCGTAGCAGCAGTGAGGAATGAGACATGAATAAGAAAACTGTAGATCACACATCAAAATACGGCGGAATGGAAAATGAGATGAAAGTAACTATGCAAAACAGTACACAAGTTAAAAAGTAAAAAATAAATTGAATCATGCATTGGACGTGGTTTATTCACATTGCTTTTCATGAAGTTAGATGGGTTGTTGTTGTACAACAATGAGTTTGAAAACAATTTGGAAGGAATAGATTCCTGCAATTTACAAAGTATAGTCTATAAATTAACATGTCCCAATGGTGGACACAAACACATTCACCATTACAGCATGTGAAGCAAGTCTTCCATAGTCAAAAGCTTTCCACTTTAATTAAAACAGAGAGAAAGGAGAGACATTTAAGACAATGATGATGATTTGTTTTAGACATGCTAAAAGAAAGGTATGCCCTATAGGCAGAGGCCTACATGCTTTTCACAGAAAACAACACGTCATGGATAAAAAATACCATTCTATTGTGGTGCTTGTTCTTACACAGGTTCTCATGCCCACACGGAGTGCACCTGTCTGTGCACCAACTCCCCCACTAGCCTATTAGTAATACATTTCTAGCACATAAAGCATCAGCCAGGTGACCAAAGGTGGAATTAGTCTGTTAGTCGACAAGCATTCTCAAACAAAACACCGTCGTGAAGTTGAGTGACCAGAATGAACAGAACTTGAACTGTTAAACGTATCGCTACTAAGATATTCTCTGCACCGTACAATGTCATATCATATTATTTGGGAAGGAACCAATGTCCGCATAACGGTAGACGATTATTTCAGGCTGTATAAAGGAAATATTTTGTACATTCAGCAGGCAGGTTGCTCATAAACATTCATTATCCAGTCAGACACAGAGCACTATTTTCAATCGTTTGTTGACAAAACGCAATGGATTCAGAATGTCTTTGTGTAATGTGTATACTGTGAAATTGGATAATTCCTTGGGAGTCATTTTAACTAGCAAAATCGCATCATAACCTTGGGGGTGTTTTTAACTTGCAATTTGGCTACACATTCCGCAGCTCAGTCGATAATGCTTTTCTGTACTTTTCAGTGGCACCATTACGAATGCTTCTTGTACCTGTACCAAATTATCGCCTGTTGTTTGTGATCAATGGCTAGACGTAATTGGATTTGGAATTTAGCATTTATAATTGTAGCAGGGGAAATAACATAATAATGGAGGAGACAGTTTTAAAAAATAACTTTTAAGTTTTATTATCGCTCCTTTTTCTTGTCAACAGAGACAATTGATTCAAATCTTTGTTCTTTTCAGTTCAAAAGAAGTATTGGCTTCAGGGTGCGGATTACATTTTAGTAAAAATGATCCAACTAGAAAACAAAAGGTTTACCCCTAACTCAATCCCTAACCAAGAAGAAACAAAAATACAATATAGCTGCAAGCAGCGATAAGGCGGGACCAATAAAGAAGACAATACGCAATGTGTCAATATGCACAAATAAGACTCACAGGCTGAGTTGTCAGTACTCAGATTTGAACACACAACCTTGTGGTCGAAATGTTTTGAGCTTGTAGATCTGCTATTTTTCAATAGCTAAATTATAACATAATGTTTAAAAAAACAAAAGAGGTTCCCGCCCAAAATGGGTTAACCCATTCTGGCCGGGAACCCATTTTGGTGTTAGCACTATGTTATGCTTTAGCTATTGAAAAATAGCAGATCTACAAGCTCATAGCGCGCCACCGAGTGGCACGCTACGAGCTTGTAGGTCTGATATTTTTGAAAAATCGAAGAGTGACTGACATTTTTAGAATCTGATCTCAGGTCAGAATGGGTTCATCAGACCAGTGTGTGTCCAGTGGAAACCTCGTATGAATCTGATCTCAGGTCAGAATGGGTTAAGTACCGCATCTCCAGATATGATCTACTGGACCACGGATGTCAACATGATGTTGAAATGTACCGCTTCTGTATCGTAGTCATAGTTCTCTCTTTTTGTATCTTTTTGTCATCAGTTTCCTCCTTTTTAGAGTGAGAGAAAAACAAGTAGTGTCGAAATATGTTTTTTTTAATCTGTTTTTTATCTGGTACTATAGTAGATTATCATGCTGGGGCCCTTTACTTTATATTTTAATCATTATGATAGACTGCTGGTTATATGATTTAGCTACGTTATTATTTTTGTATAACACATAGGCTATATAATTTAAATTTCCAGATTGAATGCCTCTCACTTGGCCCACGCAGCAAAGGTCATCTGGATCGGGACTCGAACCAGCGACACGCTGTCCGACTGGATTACCAGCCTAGGTGCCCGGCGGACCGCTAGGCTGGCCTGGGCCATTCCAATCATATTCTAATGATTAGAATTCTGACCGTTTGAATCTCTATTCTAACAGTCCAGCTTAATAGAAGTTAAAAGATCTCTGTTATGTTTTCAGAATTATATTTATAACAGAATAATGAATAAACACAAAATTTCAGAGCAGAAACTTGCCCTGCATTTTAATTGGATGTGGCGGGCCCTGGGTATTAGATAGGGGGTCACAGCCACAAAAACAGCTGAGGACCAACGTCTTAAGTCCTTCTAAACGCAGGATGGATCAATGAAGCTGATCACTGGTGGTCAGTAAGACCTGAGTGTTGAGAACGAGTTCTCTCACATCATGAGAGTGCAACGCTTGCCCCGGACGTTAATGCATGTTTAATTGCTGTCGGCACACTTGGCATCGCACCTCAAGTGGCTTTTAGAATTGGTTGACAAGATGTTTAATCGTCCATTTCCCCCATCTGGAGGAGAGGTGACCTTAATTTGCCCACAGTTTATTCTGACTCCACAACGGTTTCACTTGGGGATCCTTTGGATCCACGGTTTTGATTGAACCAATCAGTTTACAAATTTGCACTCACTCTCCTAAGTGCAGCTCAGCCATCAAACGTGTGCGCGTGCATGTGCGCACGTGTGTGTGTGTGTGTGTCTACACCAAATCTCTTTAATAGGCACCCTTCTAGAGTTTGAACCTTTGTAGCAATTAGGGGTGCAACGGTTCAGTTAGACCACGGTTCGGTTCGAACCTCGGTATGGGGGCCACGGTTTCGGTTCGGTTTCGGTACAGTAAAAAAAAATACCCCCTTGTGAAGTGATCCCCAGGAACGCGCCCTACTGTACCCTCTACTGTACTGTACTGTACTAGTGTCACTGTACTGGCACACACGAAATCATCATATATACAGTTAATAATGTGCGTGTGTGTTAGGTTGTGCACAGGTGGTGAAAAACAACCACGCTGTTTTCATGCTCATACCCAGCCAGCCAGCCAGGCAGTGGCTTGCACCACTCAAAAAAGTTTATTTATAGCATTTTCTTTTCTTCTCTTTTTTTAGCATATATTATTTTATTAGGCATTTCTGCCTTTTCATTATTTTAAAGGGGGAAAAAAACCTTATATTGTTATTTTAATGTGCCTCATCATTATTTTTAAGGGGAAATAAATGCACCTATGCGCTCACACGGGGCATTAAGCACATGCAGGAAAGAGGAGAGGAGAGTGTCTCCTGGGAGGGGAGTCATTCACAGTGAATGCGTCGTGTCTCAGAAAAATAGCCTACAAAAGTTTACAATAAGTCTACATGAGGATTTAAGGATATTATGCTTATATTATTAGAAGAAGGGCTTCTATCTACAGTCATGGATTGGACATGGGAGTATTTTGTTGGTACTTTTCTGACGGAATGAATGTCCTGCTGCGGGTTGTTTTTGCTCTCTCTCCCTCTTAATTAGCACTCAAACAGCGAGTGCAGATGCAGAATCAGATCTGAACAAACTTACAACGACCGTGCTTAGAAGCCTGTTGGCGCGAGGTTACTCCGCTGTGTGTGTCTCTGTGTATGACGATCAATAATTATTCCAAGAACGACGTTTAAAGACGAGTGCTGGATTCTCCTCATCATGCCGTCTCTCTCTCTCTGTGTGTGTGTGTGTGTGTGTGTGTGTGTAGGGGGTGGGCCGACAGAGTGCTACACTTCTGTGACCGAAAGAGTGCTAGACTTCTTAGTAGGACGGTGTGTGACCGATAGAGTGCTAGACTTCTAAGTAGGCCAGTGTGTGACCGAGAAATACATTCTTCGCAGCTGTAATAAATTAATTAATGCAAACCGAAATAGCGCGGTTCATTAGAGCGCATTGAACCGTGTATGTGGAACCGAACGGTTCGGTTTTCGGTTGAAAACCGTTGCACCCCTAGTAGCAATGTGTCTCAATCTTATGTCCATTCTAACTTTTATGGATTCAAACACCCCCCCCCCCCCCCCTCTAATAGTGTTAATACTGTCCTCTTGGTTCTTCCTAAAACTCGCCTCATTACCAGTGTAGGGCAGTAACTAGTTACTAGTAATATATTACTGTAATATTATTACTTTACCCAGTAACGACTCAGTAAGGTATTACTCTGCCAAATCAGTAATCTTTTACCATATGACTTTGTAAAAAAGAAAATGCACATATTACTTTAATACTGTTTGGGAGATTGGGATTCTGTAGCCTGGTCACCAAAGCTTTGGAACACTCCTCCCCCCTGCCCGAGGCTCTATGCTAGCAGCAAAGACAGTGTCTTCTTTGAAATCCCTTCTGAAAATCTTTCATGTGTGGAGGCCTTTTCATGATGTTAAATCTTATTTTTATGCCTATTCTTTCTGCCTTCTATTCGTTCTGCTAACTGAGTTACACAATGCATTAACATGCATTCCCAACTTGCATCATTCCCGACTTTGCATCATTCTCTAGTAAGCCGATGCCCGTAATAATGTACTTTTTCTGTTCCAAAAATCACACCTGTGTGAAGTGTCATTATGGTCTTATCATCGTACATCATCATCATGACATAACATGTCGATTTGCTCAGACACATATAATGTAAATTCTCCATTCATTGACAATGGGGATGTATTCTTTGTGTAGGACGAAAATAGCTGATTTGCCTGTCTACATTTGACGTAAATTCTCCATTCATTGTCAATGGCATTTAATGTTTGTGTTCGGACAAAAACAATAGAACATTCCAGGTGACTAAAATATGACTAAAACTAAAAATGTCATTCCAAAGACTATGACTAAAACTGAAATAAAATTTGCTGCCAAAAACGACACTGCCACTAATCCCTGGCTGGCCGAGCTTCGCATAACGTTTGTGCTGCATAGTCAACATAAATGGAACAACTTGTTCCCATGCCTGGTCCCAAGTAGCCCAAAGCCCCAAACGGTGCCGCGCTGCCTGAGTATGCATGTACGCACGCACGCACACACACACACACACACACACACACACACACACACACACACACACACACACACACACACATTTATGAGATAACAAATTTATAATGATGTTGATTTCCCCTGGGAGGGCCAACTTCCTGGATGCGCAGGGCCTGCCCCCTTGAGCATAACGCCGGGCCTGATTATGTGTGTGAGATCAACAACAAAGTCACACATGACAAAGTTGACACTCTATCTAGTCTAAAACCTAATTTACGGATGAGGGTCGGCAGGGATGTGCAGAGACTGTTACAAGAAGCAGGGACTGAAATTCCGGAACTTTTGGAGGAAAATAGCCAATCTACAAGCTCAGTGCGACGCGTTGTGAGCTTGTATATCTGCTATTGTCCGGGCGCGATCCCACACTCGTGGGAGATGCGGCGATGACATGGATTTCTAAACAAATTCTTTCAACGCGAAATGCTGTGTTCAAGATCAGGAGAGTTCAGAAAAAAGCAATTCTCGGGTATGGGCACGGAAAGGAGAGGAGGGGCATTTGCATTTCTTTCATCATAGTAAATTCTGCATTCATGGTCTGGAGAGGGCAGTTTTACAGATGGGTAAAAGGGCAGGGGCTGAAGCCCCCTTTGATGTCTATTTGTGCACGTGCTTTCAGACAGGGACCACAGCAGAATCAAAAGGGAAAAGGCTACGGCGTGCACGCGGGGACTTTGGGCCGTTTTACGTGGACGCTAGAGGTGGCTACTGGCTAGCATCGAAGCAAAGAAAATGTTATTTGTTTTTAAATGCTCGTTTAACGCCCCTTAATCAAATCTTGTGCGTGGCATCAAAACAGTTAAGCATGTGTGTCCTATTTCACCCATAAAACCCTCTTGGTTTTGAGTATGTCACACTCGTACAGTTTAGCATCATATTAATATTGACTTTTGTCTTCTTTGCAGAGGTCCAGAAGACATCATGTCCAACCGAGGAAATGATCTCCTTCTGAAACTGCTCCACTTCAGGTCTGTCCACAGAAACCAGCTCATGTCAAACACATAGTAATCACAGAGAGAGAGAGCTTTTTTTTTAATCTGTGGGACCCCAGTCTATGCTGTAAAACCCTAAAATCGTTTCATATAGAGCATATAAGTCTGACGTCAATATCGGTAGAGGCCGCAAATCCACGTGTTCATGTACTTTTTATTTGCATTGTAATCCCCACAGGGGGATTTTAGATCGTCTTTAAGGAGTATTATGTAATAAGTAACATATTACAACACTGCTCATTACCAGGGGAGATTGGATTCTGTAGCCTGGTCACCAAAGCTTTGGAACACTCCTCCCCCCTGCCGGAGGCTCTAGGCTAGCAGCAAAGACAGTGTCTTCTTTGAAATCCCTTCTGAAAATCTTTCATGTGTGGAGGCCTTTTCATGGTGTTTATTGTACTTACTGTATTGTACTTACTGTATTTTGCAGCTCATCTCCTTTTATGCCTTTTCTATCTGCCTTCTATTCGTTCTGTTTATATGCAGTATGGTGCTTTTCAATACAAGTTGAGTGTTTACGAAATGAACATGCATTTTGTTGCATTTGAGTGAGTGTATAACTGTAGGGCGGGGGCCACAGGCAGGCAGACGGATGAGGGATCTCCATATGGGCAAAAACAGGGACAGAGGTAGACAGAACCGGTACAATGGGCACTACCGGTATTGTGTAACTACTAACTGGGTTACACAATGCATTAACATCTGCGGGACCCCAGTCTATGCTGTAAAACCCTAAAATCGTTTCATATACATGTAGAGCACCGAAGTCTGACGTCAATATCTGTAGAGGGCGCAAATCCACAGGTTCATGTCTGAACTGTGTTTGAAAAATAAACATCCCTGCCGTTTCACTCATATGGATATGAAGAATCAACTGACTGAGAGAAAACGCTATTGTTACTGCTGCTGAATTAGTAAAATTTTCGCTCGAAACAGACTGTATCATATATGAGTGACTGACTGTCGTAAACGATACAGAGACACCTCCCTGACAATAACCAATTTTGGACCACAATGCTTATATGAAACGATTTTAAGATGACCCCATGTTATTCTCCATAGAGAAATTAATTCCGTGACCCGGGCAGAAATAGGGGATGAGCGAGTGACGTCAGGACTTCGACGCTCTATTTATTATGATTATAAACCTGTTCCATTTGGTTCCTATGGATCATTTACATGGGGGGAAATGATTGGTAGTGGTACACCTGGAAACTCTTCAATGACCCATGGGGGTCCCCAGACCCTATGTTGAGGACCAGTGCACCAGTGATGGGAATAATGGAGGATGATGATGTCATTTACTGTCCAGGTACCCCAAGGTGATGACAGATGATGGAGTCAGAGCAGTCAGACAGTGGCTAGGAGCATCCAGCCCCATAGAAGAAGGTAGGTGCGTGCATGTGTGCGCGTGTGCGTGTGTGTGCGCGTGCGTGCGTTTGCATCGTCTTTGAATTCTGGATCAATCAGTAATTGATCTAAATCTACAAGGTAACTAAAGTTTTCAAATTATTGGAGTGGATTAAAAGTACAATATTTGCCCCTGAGAAGTAGTGGAGTAGATGTATTGAATATTGGAAATACTCAAGTAAAGTACCTCAAAATTGTACAGTAATGTACAACGCAATTATTGTACAGTAAATGTAATTGATTTATTTGATTTTCACAGTTATATACACATATTATTCATAATGGGTAGTTCTTCCCATGGAAAGATGTCAGTTAGTTGTTGTACCGCTGAGGTAAGAGACCCTAGGGGGGCTGATGCGAGAACCTCACTGTTTACATTACATACAATATGAATTTATTAATATTAACAACAAAAAATATGTAATAAAAATAGGTGAACAACAATATATAATGTACATGCATACCGAACAGAGAATGCAAAAACAAAAAGGCAAGGACATGATGCTACTTGTATAGTGAAAATACAGAGCTTTAGAAAATCCATACGTGACATGAAAAGCCCCCAAAATAAATCTATAAAAAAAGGGTGAATATTCCACGTCATCATATTCCGTCTTTTGATGAGTAACATGTGTGCAATGCCAGCTTATTTTATGCCAATGATGAAATGGAAGCTAAAACGTGACAGAGCGACAAAAAAAAAGCCCCTAAAAACAAATGTGTAACGACGAGAAACAAATGAGTAGCATGTGAGGCTTAGATGAAAGGAACCCCTAAGCTCTCATCTGTGAACGAGCAAGAGGAGAAGAGCAGAGGAAGAAACAGTGAGAGTCAATGTGATCATGATCAAAGCCTCTGCTGAGCTGCATTGCAGAGTTTGATAACAGAACTACATCATGATCTAAAAACGAGAAGTAACACCCCATTATACACTGCACAGTATGTGCAGTGTATGTTTTGACAGTTTGACTGCAGAATGAATTAACCGCAATGCCCCGTTGACTGAAAAGGAACGACATCATCGTTCCTTTTCATGAAAATCCGATTCGTCGTGTTGAAGAATTATCCAAAGTGGCGATCAACAACAACGGATATTGGAAGGGAAGCTGTTCTACAATCAATTAACTTGTGAATGGGAGGGAAAGTGTTAACCACATGAACCTTAGCATCGATACAAGTTTGTTTTTAGTTCAATGTTTGCTTTAAACACGCCATTGACAATGAAGGGAACATTTACGTCAGCTTGTCCCTAACACAAACATTAAATGCTATTAACGATAAAGAGAATTTAATGTTTGTTTTGACACCGTTTGTTTTACATCACCATTACAATTTAGGCATTTAACAGACTCTCTCAATCCAGAGTGATTTATATTAGGCAAGAACAAAAAAGCATGGGAATACATCACATATATAAAATGCATTTATCATGAGACATGCGTAAGCTAAGAACGTAACTAGAACATATCTATATAATGACACTATACATATATACTATAGTAACTATACATATGTACGGTACTATGAAGTGCTATGACTACATACAATGCAATTATTGTGCTGTCTACATGACATGCTATAAGTAAAAAAAGTGCTATCTAAGGGGGTAGGGTAAGTGCTACGGGCCATGATGGAGTCTGAAAAGGTGGTTTTCAGACTACGTCGGAAGATTGGGAGTGATGCTGCAGTTCTGATTGCTGAATGTTGAATGCCAGCATCAGAGTTTTGTATTCTGTGCGGACATTACATCACCTAATCATAGCAACATGAGTTAGACTTTGTGTAGATTCTCGTCTTACACAAACATTAAATTACCATTGGCAATGAATGAGGAATGTTACGTCATAGTCTCTGAGCAAATAGCCATAGTGTCTAACGTCATGATGATGATGTACGATGATCAGAGTGCCCCTCACTTGTAGTATGAGTATGATGACTAGGCCTCAAGTGTCCTACCTGACACGAGGATCGCCCACGTTTCTCAATGGGAGAGTTGTGCTTGTTACAATAATAATACTACTCACTCCACTTCCTCTGGGAAGGCCCCTTCAACTCAAAGCCCTAGCCTCGACAACCTTGCAGGCTCATGCAAAGGCTAAAATATGTAGCATACGTAGATAAATAGATAGCATGTTATGTAGACGGATGCCAGATCATTATTGATCTTTTTTATATATATATATATATATATATATATTTTTTTTTTTATTCCACGATTTTGTAACCCATTTTTCACCCCTGTGTCAATTATCTAATGTGATCCTGGGCTCTACACACCCTCCGCCAACCTAGTCCCCATATATGGGGGACAAGGGGAGAGCAACGGACTTGAACTCATACTTCCTTCATGCCTGAGTGTCCCAAGTTGCTCCTTTAGGGGGCAGTTTCCCTGGTTGGACGTAGCGCGTGGAAGGAACACGTTATTCCAACCAGTTCCTTTCCCCTCCATCAGGCGCGCCGGCTGGCCAGGGGGGAGGAAGTTTAGAGAACAGGATTACTGCATATTTTTTGTGAGGGTAGAACAAGTGTTTATAGTTTCAATGTAGGGATAATGGGTTCTTAGGGCAGATTCACACTAGCCGTGCGTAGCCAGCCTTAATAATGCATATTTGTAATGCATATTGCCCCAGGCAGATTACGTCTGGCCCCTCAATTGTGGAAAGGCTGAAGTGGTGACGAGCCAACCAGATTCGTCTGGAACCAGGCTATAACCAACCAGGGCCCAGTATGCAAATATGGTGGCGGGACATTGCAGAAAATAAATCTGACACTGAGAGTGACGAGACTAATATCCACGCAGTGATGTTACTAGTATCGCTAGGCGAGGCTAGAGTCACACTGAGTCTTTTTTTATTCAATACGATGGCCATGGTCCCCGCTGGCCATGAATGATTCACATTGGTCTTGATTCTTCCGACACCCGAGTACACTTCATTCGACTGTATTCAATGCTTTCACAATGCAGCACCTACTCGGCAAAGGGAGCGATGGGCGGGAGGAGTAGGACGAAGGCCCTACGTCCTCCCAGTGGGGGCTCCTCACTGTCGGTATAGGATACAACGGCAGTAACAACAGAAATGTATGTGAGGAGGAACTAATTGGCATAGCAACTAAATTGGGTAGAAGAACGGTGAAGAGGAAATACGGTGATGGCAGTCCGCAGCAAAATAATTTTTTGGGGGGGGTCCTTGACATGAAAAAGTTTGAGCACCGCAACATACTCTACGTTTATCAGAAAACAGTTTTAGAAGACATTTGTAGTATCGCCCTCAGGTCTGAAAAATAGCAGATCTACAAGCTCGTAGCGCGCCACTTGGTGGCGCGCTATGAGCTTGTAGGTCTGCTATTTTTTTTAAATCGAAGAACCACTGACATAGAAACATAGCTTTTTCAGAAAACTGTCAGGATGTAGAAGACATTTTTTTAAATCTGATCTCAGGTCAAAATGGGTTAATGGGATAACAGAAGGAAGCCCCTGTAACCGTAAGCGTGTTTCTCCTCCTATCTCCAGCGTCTGTGTACAGTAACTATGAGGTGGACGACGACTGGTGTGTGTCCGTCCTGCAGTCCTACCAGACAGACCGAGACGTGCACTATCCATGGAGCGTCGGTAAGATTGGAAAATCGTGTCGTGAAATGAAAATTAATGAAAAATTAAGTGTTTGTATCCGGCATTATGACAACCAAATGAATGAGCTTACATTTTAATCACGAGGATTAGTCTCGACGGTTTGGAGAATAGAATTATTTAATTTCTCTCTTTGCATATTCTGTTGATGTCTTCCTCATCATTTCTTCTAAATGACAATATGCCGAGTATAAATCCTTAAGAATCACATCAACATGTTTGTGAAGCATCTCCTGACGTACTAAATATAGAATTATTCTCACTGCGTTTGGTGTGATTTGTCTGTCTCTCTCTCTGTGTCTTTTTGCCAGGTGAGGATATGACATTAGAGGGAAGGCGTCAGTTGGCTCTTTTCTTGGTGAGACATTTTAATGATCCTCTTTTTCCTGCAATTCATCTCATCTCCACATCAACATTCGTCTTCACAGAAAAAGCCCCCTTTTCTTTTTTGTCTTTCCATTTCACTTATTTATTTATTTACTCATTATTACTGTGTATGTGAGAAGACTGCAACGATAATGCTTTTCTTCCCTGCATTTGGTGCATGCAGTATGAAGACGTGCACTATTGCGCTGGTTCTCAAAGGGAAGGTCCAGGGACCCTCTGGGTTCCTTCAGGGCGCCGCCAAATGGGCCATTACAGATCTGTAAGGGTCCACTTGAGAGTGTACGAATGGAACCAGGTTCCATTTGTATACACTCAATCATCGGGATCCTTGAAAGTTTGAGAAGTACTGCACTATTACGTTGACTTACCGTCATTTTGGACATGAAAGGAGATGCACTTTAGATGCAAGGAAAAATGGTTGAGTGTTTATTTTTCTGTTTCTTCATCTGCCCAAAAGCAGGCTTTTTGCATATTCATCGTCCATCTGTTCACCCAATTGATGAAGCTTGCTTTCTCCTGTAACCCCTCCACTTTGTGCCGGTTTTTTTAAACGCGGCTCACCTGCTCCTCCTCCCCCTCCTCTTCCTCCTGTACGCGATGCCTTCTGCCTCTCTGAAATCACAGCTCTTCAGAGATCATTACCGACGAGGAACACTTATTTTCGCGGTCGTCATGGCAACCGGGCTCACCTGTGCTCTCAGGTTGACTGGTGTAATATATTTTTTCGCAGAGCTTGCCTTATTGAAGTCGTTTAACATCAAACAAGAGGAGAGCCATCAATTCTGGCTAAACGCCACGCTTTCCCTCGCCTGGTCGACGCGCGGCGAATTGCACTTTATTCAAATGTAAACAGTAACACTGATGACATGGGAGAGGTTCATATGGCATGGATGGAACCGTAGCTTAATGCAATCAAAGCTCCTCGCGCTTTCTCCCGTATTCCCCTCTCTCTTTCCCCTGTCACAAACTGCACCTCTCTCTGTCTGTATTTTATGGTTACGTCTTGGCCACGCAGTTGTGGGCTTGCAGGGACTGGGAGTAGGTGGAAGTCTGGAAGAGAGGCTCTTTATTAGGTTCACATGATGAATGCTAAACCATTTGGGGGCCCAGATTATACACACACACCGAAGTCCTGATCTGATCAATAATACACAAGGTTTAGCGTATAGGAGAGTGTGCAATACACTAGGTAGGGAACATGTGAGTGGGTGGCTTTTTTTCAGGGGACCCCCGGAAATGCTGTAGCAAGCTTGCGGAGAAAAAGAAAATAGCTGATCTACAAGCTCACAACGCGTCACATCATGAGCTTGTAGATCTGCTATTTCACAACTCTGCTATTTCACAACACTGCTATTTCACAACAGCTGATCTACTCTAATAAAATTATGAAAAAACACAAGTTGAAATATGGAGATAATTACGAGGTCTCTGACGGCGACGATATTTTCTCCCTTTTTTTTTTTTTTTAGGCACGGAAGTACATGAGGAACTTTGACACGACACACTGCACTCCTCTGCCCTTCTCCGAGTTCCACACGCCATGGAGGCTGTGAGGAACGAACGCGAGCAGAGCCAGACATGTTGTTCAGTTGGAGCACGTTCCCGGGGCATGGTGTGACTCCATTACTGTGACGGCGCTTGGCAAACGGTCCGAGGCATGTTGTCGCCGTCGCCATGCCGACCGTTGGCACGGTAGCATCCCACGTCTACTTGCCTCGAAACATTAGAAAATATGTATAGAAACATAGTTTTTTTTTTTCATGAGGTTCATGTACAGTTGTGTTAAAGTATTTTATGCCTCTTTCTATACCAAGACGGACAAAAAAAAAAAGGATGGGGTTTCCAAGTAAATGCACAACCCATCTCTCACTCCTTCCATGAATTTTCTTTTTGGCTGTATTTGTAAAAAACTAAATCTCACACGGGACCGAGGTAGTGTTTGGTTAACCCATTTGAACCCGGGAAAGCATTTTAGATTTTAGCGTTCGCTATTAAAAAAATAGATATACAAGCTCGCAGCACGGTATCCGCTGTGAACTTGTGATTTGCTATTTTTGAAAAGTGTTGTAGAAGAATGTTGAATTTGTTTGAATTACAAAAAAGTTTCAGAATCTGCCTCAGGTCTTAATGGTGCCGGGTCAGGAGAAATCTACACTCATTTATTATTTTACAAATGTAGCCAATTCCTTTTTAAAGAAGCTTACCTCCCCAATTATTTTCTCTCCTGTGGATCTTTATGAACAAGTCTGTATCATACACAATGATGCTCTTCTTAACTGTCATTAAATATGCTGAATAAATTGTTGGGAGGGAAAGGAACTTGACTTGATTGCAGCATTTTTTAGAGATTTCAATTCACTTGTGTTTTGTTAATGAGTAGTGGTTATATCTTTATTAATTCACAGAACCTGTGTCTGTACATGTATCTGTACACACACACACACACACACACACACACGGGACCATGCGGATCCCAAAACAACAAATACCAGGCCTTTGTCATGCAATGCCATCTTGACTGATATTCAGGGAGAATTATAGAACATATCATAAAGCAGTAATGTCCGAGTGTTGATTATTTTATCACGATTTAGGTGGGAAAAGTCATAAAATCTGAAATTACACATTTATTGTTGCATTTTTTAGCTGGCACAATACAATGGATTGTAATTATATGCTGTATTTTATTAACTGTAGTCTACTGCCTATACTGCCACGTAAAGCCAAAGTGCAGTAACTAAGAAAAGTTAATTAACTGATAAAAATGTGTTTAAAGGTGTTGCAACTGGTCAGGCAAATTAGATGATATTACCCTATTATCTGTTCTTGAGGTAATTGTTTATCCCCCAAAGTCACGGAGGCTGATTTGACCTTTGGGATACACAAATGCAATATTGCAATTCTCTGCTGTCGGGAACAAAAACCACCTAACTTGTTTTTCAGGGAATGAAGAACACCTTATTTTAATACAAAGCAATACTGGCTACTGCCTCATCAAAGTTGGTACTGTGACATATTGTCAATTACTTGCATGAGAGGTGGTGGAGTTACTGTAGCTCAGGCGTGCCCACACTTTTTGGACTTGAGAGCTACTTTGACAATGACCAGCTCAACAAGATCTACCCACCAATTGGCATTGCTGAAAATAGTTACAAAATGTACATGAGGGGGCTTCGGAATAATGCCACTGGCGTTACATAAGAAATAGGAAATTGAGGGGGGAAATAGAATTGGTAGTTTCTTTATATAACTTCGAATCGTAATGCTACTGATGTTTGTGCGCAACACTCTTGAAAACAAAGTATTGCATTGTGGGTTTGAGCTGACAGACCCTTTTTGATGTCAATCAACTAACTCACCTTATATAAGAAGTGTCACATGTTAAATTGTATTTTTCATGCATGTCTTGTGATCTAGTGGTAGATCGCGATCTACCTTTTGGGCACCCCTGCTGTAGCTGCTTTAGCAGACACTTTGAGGGTCCAATGGAGTTGAGAGGTTTTGCCCGAAGCGCTTTTCAATACTTTTTCATTGCTTCAATATTGTTTTAGCCAACACACAGACGTAAAGGGTGTTCAACAATAGCATTGATTTATGCAAAAGAAGGGGAAAAAAGGCAAATGGAGTTAGCTGTTTTCCTCCCAACAGCAACGAATTAGTAAGAGACCTTTGGAAAAGTTGCAACCGAGTGATGGATGGCGCCTGGTGGCTGGCTTGATAGAAACTGGGCTATATATAATGGGCAATAGCAAATATATCACAATAGTTTACCAAACACCTCAATATCGATATTGTGGGGATTTTGTTATATTGACTTTCACAAACTATTTAAACAATGAGACTTCCAGTGCCTTGTGA